>NC_066396.1:34048588-34176088 GCF_013377495.2 Cygnus atratus | reverse complement strand
CATCTCCCTCTCCTCTACCGTCACCATTAAAGCTATGCTTGAAGTCTACCACAGCTCTCCTCAACCTTCTTTTCAAGACCAAAAATATAGGTGCTTCACTCTCCCTTGTTAGGTCTTATTTTATCTTGTTCTTGAGGATGTATCTTTATTTTGCTCACAGATATGTCTAAGACTTTGAAAGGACTGTCAAACCTTCAGGCCAAATTTCTGCTATTCTGTAGAAACCGGAGAACAGTATCTCATTTCATGACTACAGTAGGAACTAATGCTCTCCCTTTTGCTGGTTGCACACCTATACAAGCCTCCTCTGCCTAAAGAGACATGACGATGAGGAATTGCACACTCTGGGCCTTGTGGCGGTGACGGTATCCCAGTGCTAGCTCCTCTCTTTCACAAAATGGGATGACAATGGCAACCTGGCTGCCATCTGAAAGAGGTTGCATGGCTGAGGTAGATGGTAACTATGATGACCTTTGAACAGCCAGTTGATGTTCCATTTGAGCTGGTGAAGAAGTTAAGGGGGAAAAATGTAAACGGTGTGCAGAACATGATATCTCTTCATAATGGCGTATCTTTGGGGAGTACATGGAGCAAAGAAAATGACAGCTCTGCAGAAATCAAGTTGTTGGTAAGCCTGCCAGGATGATGCCACAGAGTGTTTCTTTCTTTTCTTAATTTTTTCTTTTTCTTTTCTTTTTTTTTCTTCTTTCTTTTTTTTTTCCTTTCCTTTCCTTTCCTTTCCTTTCCTTTCCTTTCCTTTCCTTTCCTTTCCTTTCCTTTCCTTTCCTTTCCTTTCCTTTCCTTTCCTTTCCTTTCCTTTCCTTTCCTTTCCTTTCCTTTCCTTTCCTTTCCTTTCCTTTCCTTTCCTTTCCTTTCCTTTCCTTTCCTTTCCTTTCCTTTCCTTTCCTTTCCTTTCCTTTCCTTTCCTTTCCTTTCCCTTCCTTTCCTTTCCTTTCCTTTCCTTTCCTTTCCTTTCCTTTCCTTTTTCCTTTCTTTTCTTTCTTTCTTTTCTTTTCTTTTCTTTTCTTTTCTTTTCTTTTCTTTTCTTTTCTTTTCTTTTCTTTTCTTTTCTTTTCTTTTCTTTTCTTTTCTTCCCTTCCCTTCCCTTCCCTTCCCTTCCCTTCCCTTCCCTTCCCTTCCCTTCCCTTCCCTTCCCTTCCCTTCCCTTCCCTTCCCTTCCCTTCCCTTCCCTTCCCTTCCCTTCCCTTCCCTTCCCTTCCCTTCCCTTCCCTTCCCTTCCCTTCCCTTCCCTTCCCTTCCCTTCCCTTCCCTTCCCTTCCCTTCTCCTCTCCTCTCCTCTCCTCTCCTCTCCTCTCCTCTCCTCTCCTCTCCTCTCCTCTCCTCTCCTCTCCTCTCCTCTCCTCTCCTCTCCTCTCCTCTCCTCTCCTCTCCTCTCCTCTCTTTTCTCTTCTCTCCTCTCCTCTCCTCTCCTCTTCTCTTCTCTTCTCTTCTCTTCTCTTCTCTTCTCTTCTCTTCTCTTCTCTTCTCTTCTCTTCTCTTCTCTTCTCTTCTCTTCTCTTCTCTTCTCTTCTCTTCTCTTCTCTTCTCTTCTCTTCTCTTCTCTTCTCTTCTCTTCTCTTCTCTCCTCTCCTCTCCTCTCCTCTCCTCTCCTCTCCTCTCCTCTCCTCTCCTCTCCTCTCCTTTTCTCTCCTCTTCTCTCCGCTCCTCTCCTCTCCTCTCCTCTTCGCTTCGCTCCTCTTCTCTTCACTTCTCTTCGCTTCTCTTCGCTTCTCTTCGCTTCTCTCTTTTTTCTTTTTTCCATTGAGAGGTACCATTAAGTGGTACCATTAAGAGGTACAAAAAGAGGGCAGGCCACTCAGGAGAACTATAAGGATGTTGCGAGGCTGTGCAGGGACAAAATTAGAAAGGCCAAAGCTCATCTGGAGCTCAATCTGGCTACTGCCGTTAAAGATAACAAAAAATGTTTTTACAAATACATCAGCACCAAAAGGAGGACTAAGGAGAATCTCCATCCTTTACTGGATGCGGGGGGAAACTTAGTTACAAGGGACGAGGAAAAAGCTGAGGTGCTTAATGCCTTCTTTGCCTCAGTCTTTAGCGGCAAAACCAGTTGTTCTCTGGATACCCGGTACCCTGAGCTGGTGGAAGGGGATGGGGAGCAGGATGTGGCCCTCACTATCCATGAGGAAATGGTTGGCGACCTGCTACAGCATTTGGATGTACACAAGTCGATGGGGCCAGATGGAATCCACCTGAGGGTACTGAGAGAACTGGCGGAGGAGCTGGCCAAGCCGCTTTCCATCATTTATTGGCAGTCCTGGCTATCAGGGGAGGTCCCAGTCAACTGGCGGCTAGCAAATGTGACACCCATCTACAAGAAGGGCAGGAGGGTAGACCCGGGGAACTATAGGCCTGTTAGTTTGACCTCAGTGCCAGGGAAGCTCATGGAGCAGATTATCTTGAGTGTCATCACACGGCACTTACAGGGCAACCAGACGATCAGGCCCAGTCAGCATGGGTTTATGAAAGACAGGTCCTGCTTGACAAACCTGACCTCCTTCTATGACAAAGTGACACGCTTAGCGGATGAGGGAAAGGCTGTGGATGTTGTCTACCTTGACCTCAGTAAGGCTTTTGACACCGTTTCCCACACCATTCTCCTCAAGAAACTGTCTGCTTGTGGCTTGGACTGGCGTACACTTCGTTGGGTTAAAAACTGGCTTGATAGCTGGGCCCAAAAAGTTGTGGTGAATGGAGTCAAATCCAGTTGGAGGCCGGTCACTAGTGGAGTCCCCCAGGGCTCAGTACTGGGGCCAGTCCTCTTCAATATCTTTATCGATGGTCTGGATGAGGGGATCGAGTGCACCCTCAGTAAGTTTGCAGACAACACCAAGTTAGGTGCGTGTGTCGATCTGCTCGAGGGTAGGAAGGCTCTGCAGGAGGATCTGGATAGGCTGGACCGATGGGCTGAGGTCAACCGTATGAAGTTCAACAAGGCCAAGTGCCGGGTCCTGCACCTGGGGCGCAACAACCCCAAGCAGAGCTACAGGCTGGGAGATGAGTGGTTGGAAAGCTGCCTGGCAGAGAAGGACCTGGGAGTACTGGTTGATAGGCAGCTGAATATGAGCCAGCAGTGTGCTCAGGTGGCCAAGAAGGCCAACAGCATCCTGGCTTGTATGAGAAGCAGCGTGGCCAGTAGGTCTAGGGAAGTGATTGTCCCCCTGTACTCGGCTCTGGTGAGGCCGCACCTCGAGTACTGTGTCCAGTTTTGGGCCCCTCGCTACAAGAAGGTCGTTGAGGTGCTCGAGAGAGTCCAGAGAAGGGCAACAAAGCTGGTGAGGGGTCTGGAGAACAAGTCTTACGAGGAGCGGCTGAGGGAGCTGGGATTGTTCAGCCTGGAGAGGAGGAGGCTCAGGGGCGACCTTATCGCTCTCTACAGGTACATTAAAGCAGGCTGTAGCAAGGTGGGGATTGGTCTATTCTCCCACGTGCCTGGTATCAGGACAAGGGGGAATGGGCTAATGTTGTGCCAGGGGAGGTTTAGGTTGGATATTAGGAAAAACTTCTTTACTGAAAGGGTTGTTAGGCATTGGAATGGGCTGCCCAGGGAAGTGGTTGAGTCACCATCCCTGGAGGTCTTTAAGAGATGTTTAGATGTCGAGCTTAGTGATATGGTTTAGTGGAGGACTTGTTAGTATTAGGTAAGAGGTTGGACTGGGTGATCTTGGAGGTCTCTTCCAACCTAGACAATTCTGTGATTCTGTGAATAAACAGTTCTCAACACTCACCACACCTTGGTAAACCAAGACCTGGTGTGGATTATGCACCCTTAATACAGATTCGTGCCTACAATCGGTATTGTGCAGTACTTACGAGACGGGGAATTCGAGTTTAAGTGCCACAAGACCAGAGTCGCTCCAAGCAGGGCACAGAAACCTGGTCGCTGCGCTCCTGGGCCGGGGTTGGGCAGGCTGGCGTGTGAGGGGCAGCACCCGGGGTGGATGCTGGCGGCAGGGCTGGGACCGACCCGCGTCCCCACCGCGGGAGCGCGGTGCCAGAGGCGCCAGGGGGCGCGCGGGGGCCGCGCTGTGCTGCGGTGCGGTGCGGTGCGAGGGTTGCGGTGCGATGCGGTGCGGCGCTGGCAGGCAGGTGCGGAACCGGTGGCAGTCCCGGCCGCAAGGCAGTGGCACCTCGGGGCTCTGACCGAATGGGAAGGTTTCTCCACCGAAAGGGACGAAACCTGCCAAAAATCACCGCAGCCGAGGCGGCGCGGCTTTGGGGTGCGGCTGCGGGGATTTGGGGTGTCCCCTGTGCAGCCCCCCCGGGCAGCCGCCCCCTGCCGCCCGCCTCGCTCGTAACCGCTCCACCGGATCCCTCGACGGGTTTTTAAAATTCGCCTGAATTTAAGTGTAAATGAGTAAAAGCCACGAAACGGTCAATAAGGGACGGGGGAGGCTGCGCCGCTGCCTGTCCGGCGCCCACCCGCGCCCCTCGGGCTGCCCTCGACGTGCGGGACCCCCGCGGGCGGGGACAGGTGCAGCGGCCTGGGGGGCCGGGGGGGCCGGGGGGACACGGGGGGATCATCCGCGGAGCGACGGGGTGGTGGGCGGCCGCCGGAAGGGCTGCGGACAGGCTGCGGGGGGTCGGGGGTGCAGCTCCCCACGCGCCGCAAGCCAGAGGAGAACACCTCTCCTCTGGCCCGTCACCCCCAAACTATTTCTTGCCTCGTGTTCTTGGGCTTCCCGCTTTGTATTTAGTCTTTTACGGAGGGTTCATTACCGAGCGAGGCTGGGAATGCGTTTCCGAGGAGCGCTCCGCTGCTCGCTGCCCACTTTATTGCTGCTCTCCTCGAGCCGCGCTGCCTTGAGTTTGCAGCCTGCGGTTCGTGCCAGCACGTTTTTTATTCGAGCGGAGCTGGCGACCGAGAAAGGGCTCGTGGAAAGCCTGCAGGACACCAGCTGGCTGCGCGCTGCCGGTGGAAGCGGAGACTCGCCACGCGTGTGCGTGGCGTTGTCTGCTCGGGTATAACAAAAGAAATCGCTTGTTTTAAATAAACCAGTCCGCCTGGGTGTTACAATAAAGAGATAAATAGTGATACAAATAATAGGTACAAAGAGAGAGCTCCTAACCTGAAGAACAATACCACCGTTGCACCACAGTTTTGCAGGTTTTCCCGTATATGTCTAAGTGATTTTATCCCCATTCTTCAAGGGCCAGGAAAGAGCAACTACGATGCACTATAAATATATAGGAATTAGGAAGTCTAATATTTGAGTGTGCTAGATGTGACCGTATGAAGATATTACTGCAGTTAAAATAGGTGTTGAATTTATTGACGCGCATATACAGAGAAAAAAAAAATAGTCTTTCTGTTATTTCTCCCTGCGTTTTCGGAGTGTTAGACAGTGCTGAAATTAGGGTAACTGGAAAGCAGTATACTTAATTAAGAGCAAAAAGACAAAAATGATGAGACAGGGAGGTTGCCGGCACACAAAACATCACGAAGACAGCAGACTTGTTAGATGTCGAGAATGTTTATCTGGATGGCTGCTCATTCAGTTTCTTCATAACAAACACCGTGTTTATAACAAAGCAGTTACTGCTTCTTGTCATAACAATAATCGCTATCCAAACAGGATTTTGCCCCCTTCTCTCGTGCATAATGATCTTGTTCTGTTGCTGCCAATGTAATGATTTGGAGCTGTAAAACTATGCGTTTCTTCTTTTCTATACGTGCCCCATAACACGAATTTCATCCTCCCTGTGCAAAGAAGCCTAGTTTGCACTTATTTTATTCATTTGGGTTGGTTCAGTCGCTGACCTCTGGCCACGGAGGGCACTGTACTGAGGATACCCTTGGCAATGTCAGAAAATCATACGAAGAAGATCGCAGTGATCAGGCACTTTATTCCATGCAGTATTTTTACTAACGTGTGCGGGTGTCCATTCACAAGTGGTACGGGAACTCTCCAGATCTATGAAGTTGAAACCCCTTGTTATCATTGCTGCACCTCAGACCGTACCTGCGTGCATTTACAAATGCGTATGTCATTGTAACCTCAAGGGCGCTAGTTTTTAAAGCCCGGATTACTGTAATTCGGTCTTTAGGAGGCATCACTTGACAGAGACTTTTTTTTATTTTTCTCTCTTTCATTTCCATTTACTTTGTTGTGTCCCTTCATAATGTTGTTTGCATTCATGTTGGCTAGCGTTTAGCTAAACACACAGCAAAGTGTTTCTAAAATGGACACATAGGTAGTCGTAGTGACAGCTGAAGCTCTCGGACAACGGGGGGAAAGATCACTTTAAAATATTCGATTACTGGAACAGTAGTAGCAGTGCAGAACTGCAACAATGGGGGGCGGGGGGGGGGAGGGAGGGACGGCAGGGATATTTAAATGGTATTAAAACCGGACCCACATTTTACTACTGGTTATGAAGTGCATCTGGAATTCCCCCCAAAACCGTTCAACAAATGCTGACTAAATGTATTTGTCAAGGGGACAAGAAGGCATAGCATTGTTTTAGTCAGATCTCATTTATTTTGATAGGTGGGCACACCGTTAAGGTGAATTTTGTGTACAGTTATCATAAGGGTAGCACCTACAGAGTAGATTTACCTGTTTATTATTTGGGGTATTTCCCTGCAACATTTTAGAAAGGTTTCTTTACTTACGCAAATGTTCTTGTCTACTTTTTTTTTTTTTTTTTTTTTAAGAATGATTTGCCAGGCTAAGGGAGCCATTTCCTATAACAGGTAGTTTGACAAGGAAAACCGATGGTCTTAAATATCAAAGCGTAGTCAAACCGCAATGAGATTCAAAGAAGGGAGTGTTGGTATATTTTGTTCCAGCAAACGAGCTAAAAATAACAGCCCCCACCCATGCTGGAAGGAGGTTGATTTGCCCACTTGGAAGGGACGATAGGAAATAGAAATTAAATTATTAATGTAATCAAACAGAGAAAAAAAAATCTGCCCGGAGACGCTAAGGGTGAAAGGGTTTTGTTCTGAAGTGTCGCTGACTTAAACAAGTCCGCGCGCAGAGTCGAGGCTCGGAGCGGGATTTGATGTGTTGTTCGGAGCTTTAACCTCATTTTATACCTTCCTCACGCCGCATCAGAATGCGTTTGAACAAGGTCATAATCGTGCCAAACTGCACAGCGCAGTGTAACCCTGCTGCTGTCGCCGTCCTGACACTCGAAGCCCAAAGTGAGCGTCTCCTTTTCAGCCCCAAAGAAAGCTCCTTCCACACTTTCACGTATTATACTTACCTGCAGGGCAGGGTCTCTAAAGGTGTCGGAACTACTTTGACATTCATTTCAGAGATTAGTGTAAACGTGGAGCACGTCAGTGAGGAAAATGCTTAACATCACGATTACAAAATCCACGTTGGTGCCATTTTGCACCACGCATCTCCCCTCGCAGTCCGCAGGAGAGAAACAAAACAAAACAAGAAGCCCGTAACTAGAAAAAGGGAGAAAAAGAAAAAAGAAAAATCACGACACACACACACGCACACAACGAGCCCCGTGTTTAATCCCCCGACCTCCCCTTTCTGCACGGAGGGCAGGCTGTCGCCCCCTGCACTAAGCGCGTCCCCCTCCGGTCGTTACTGCCCTGCTCTGGCGGGCGGCGTGGGTTTGTTTTAGGATCGGACCGCCGGGCGCACAATAGCGACCTCGTCGGAGGAGCAGCCCTCCGCCGCTCCCCGACAGCGCCGCGCAGCCGCCCCCGGCCGCCCGCGGGGCCCCGGCTGCCCCCGGCCCCTGCCCGCAGCCTCCTGCCCGCAGCCCCCCGCAGCTCCCCGGGGCCGGCGCCGACCCCCGGTGCTGCCGCCGGCTCCTGCCAACGCCGCGTTGCTTCGGTGTCCCCCCTCTTCCCAAAATCTCCCGCCCCCTCCCCGGGCCCGTGCCCACTTCCCCCGGCGCCCACCTACCCCTGCCCCGCTGAGCTGAGGGTTTGCTCGCCCCGCCGAGTCAGCGGGGGCCGGACCTCCCGCTGTTACCTCCCGCTCGTCCGCCGGCAGAAGGGGGGTTCCGCACCTTCCGCAGCCTCTCCCCAGCCTCCCCAGCGTCCCGTCTGCGGGACTCGGGCTTTTTTCCCCTTCTGTCCTCCCGCCCGTCTGCGTGCCTGCCTGCCTCCTTTTTATTTCCCCTGCCAGTGACTTAAGACCAAGCCAAAGGAGGCAAAAGGAAAAATACAGCCCGGGGCTCCAGGTCTATAAATACAGCTCAGAGCGAGCGCTCGAAAGTTTGGAAAGACAGAAAGGAAGGAGGCAGCACATGGAGACAAAAGCTAGAGCCGCTCCGCCAGCGGGGAGCGCGGAGGCGATGCTCCGGCTGCGCCGGGGCTCCGCGGCTTGTTCGGGTGGGCAGGGCGGCGGAGGGAGAGGGTTCAGTGCACTCATCATTCCGCGCTGAAATACAGGAATATTAGCCAAAAATAAAAATAAAAATAAATAAATGTTAGTCGATCGATAAGTGAACTTTGTATAGCAGATAGTGAGAGTGGAAACTTTCCTAAAACGTCTTGAGCTGGTAGTGGAGAAGAGCTGGCAGCTTTTTTTCTTTTTTTGGTTTCTTTCTTTCCTTTTATTTATTTATTTTATTTATTTATTTATTTATTTTTTTTGCTAGCGGGTGAATCCTAATTGGCTCAACGTTTCCTTGTTCTCTCTGTGGCTTGTGTGCCCACCGGCAAAGGAGAGAAAAATAATTCGAGGGCTCTTCAAGGCTGCAAGGGGTAGCTGCAACCCTACGTGTTTTATGTCATTGTCCTCAAAAGAGTGTCCTTCTGGACACTCTGAAGTGGGGCTGCAGTCCGCTGTGAAAGTGACACAGAGGTGTCAGAGAGGCAATGGCCAACATATATCTCCTGTATGCTAACTATACATTCATGTCCACTGCTTCCAAGTCTATCCTATCCTAAGGTATCAGATGGAAGGTATTATTCTTCCTTAGGATGTCAAGCAATCCCCAGTTACATCATGCATGGAGTAACAGCAGCAACAGAAGAGTCAAGGAAATGTGCATATACCAGATGAAACACAGAGAAATGACCCATTGACAGGGGTCTGCGATTTGGGATGTTGGGGGTGTGGGGAGGAAGCAGAGCTGGGGTTAGGAAATGAAGCTAGTAAGTGGAGAAAGTGACTTTCAGCCTGCAGCTCTTGAAAGCGTGCAGATGGACAACCCAAACCAGTCTGTGCTGCGGCTGCCAAGTGGGAGCAGTGAGAGGCCACAAGATGTGGTGTGGAAAGATGCTGCTGGAAGCGCCTGCCCGCTGTGTCTCCTGCTGCCCTCTGCAGAGGGAGAGGGCCTCGCCCAGGGGAGCGGCATCCTCAGGGGTTGCTGAGAGGGAGAAATAGAGGGAGCTGAGGAAATGAAGGCTGGGAGGCAGAAGGAGGTGGAAGGAGTTAATTGGAGGAAGAAACAGACTGCAGCTTGGCACTGAAGCTTTGCAGGAGTTTCTGCCTGCCTTGCACGCCAAGCACTAGGCAGAGGAAGATATTCAACCACTGAAGAGCTTTGCAGACTGCAGGTTTCAGAAAGGATGGTCTGGGGGCTCTCCTACACCTCACACAATTGCAGAAGGCACCTTTGTTGTGCACTGCTGCAAAACGGGGGCTTAGGGCTCCTGCTTGTCACCCTGCCTGCCCCATGCCACTGTCACCACGGAGGAAGGGCTGGAGATGACAGCACAGTGCAGATTTCATGGCAGGGGGACTGCAGAGCCACCTCAGCTTCACTGGTGACAGATTTCTGGTGACAGCAGAGTTATTTCTCGAGGTGGAGGACTGAGTCTGCCCTGCACCCCTCAGCCTGCGTCCCCCACCCCGGCTAGGTCGTGGCTGCCAGCCCTGCAGGAGCAGCTCGCAGCCAGGGCTGGGTCTATTTAAAGACTCGGCTGCTGCTGCAGGCTCCAAGCAGTGAGTGCCAATCCCCTTGGCTTGGCAGCATTACTTTTGGCTGCGGCTCCCTCCCACAGCGTAGGAAATACAATAAAATTAAAACAAACAGAAAAAAAAAGGGGGGGGGGGGAGAAAAAGAAAGGAAAAAAAAAAGAGGCTCCACGATTGCTCCCTGTGGGGAAAGGAGAGGAGCCCATGGGTGTCACGCATCTGCCCTGCCCTGCCATCTTGTGCTTGCTTCCGCTTGCCCGCTGCGTGCTGGCAGGTGTGGGGTGGGGGCGGTGGGGGTGGCAACATGGCCTCACACCTGCTGCCGTGGGGCCTTCCCCACTTCGGCACCCCTCCGGGGAGCATCACTGCCCCTGTGTCCCTGCTCTGGGGACAGTGATGTCCTGGGGCCTTGTGGTGCCTGTCAGGGTGGCACCTGGGATCATGGCTGCTGCGTTGGTCCCAGCCCTGACTCCAGGTTGGGTAGGACAACGCTCTCTGTGTGGACCCATCTGGCTGAGGTGTGACACTGGGTCCTGCCAGCATGACCTGGCTTCAGTCTTCACCCTCCTGCAGGCTTTGCTGGTGCAGGGGGAGCATGAGTTCTTATCTCCCCAGTGCCACTGGCACAGCTGGACCTTAAAAAAAGAGCAGTCGTGACAGAAAATATTTAAATAGATCCTATTCCTGAATCAAGGCTGTGAGACCTGTAGGCACAATGCACACCAGAAAGGAAGAAGCCAGTGCTTTCCCAGACAGCTTAATCAGTCCGAACTTCGCAGAAAACGAGAGGATGTGTTTCAGGGCGGGAAAATAAATCCACTAGGAAAACAAGAACCTCCTTGCACTGACAAAGAAGAGAACACTACATAACTTTATAGTGGGAAAACACTGCTTATGTGTTTTTTTTTTCCTTTAATCTGCCACCCTGCATTTCAACCTCTATACAGACAGCATGAATATATGCATATACATAAAAGATATTCTTTACTGAAAAATGGGTAGTGCTTCTCCTTACAAGCTCTAAGTTCTTTTTTTGCCACCTTCTTTGGCGAGCCTAATACATTAGTTTCCTTCACACACAGGAGAGTTCCATAGTCTCAGAGCTTCCTCCATGCCCTTCACACACCTTCCTGCTGCTTCATCTCGTCCTGCTTCCAACATTACTTTACTTTCTCTGGTCAGTGAGAAGCAGAAGGATGACAGGAAGGGCTAATGATAGAGATGATGGTGTGGGGGCTGGGAAGACAGAGAAAGAGGTAGAATTTGCTGTGCTTTGTTTTTGCATTAGCAATCAGTACCACTCTTTTAACAAAGCTTGCATTTGCTCATCCCAATCTGCCGGAGCTGTTGGCCGAGACTGACCTCCTGCTGCAGGCAGTTGGATTTTCCTCTGACTTTCTCTACTTCCTCTCCTCAAGAGCTGAGTGCTGTCCTGCTCTGTTACTTGCTTGCATTAAAGCATATCGTACTGCAAAATGTATTACTTCATTAATCAGTTCAGGTGGTTAACAGAAAGATTAATAGTTTTATCTTATTATCTTGAGTGCATGTGTCTCTATATTCAAAGTATTAAAAGAACTACAGGCTACGATTATGCTACAAAAAAGTTCCATTATAACCTTGCTTTCCATATGTTCAAAGCCTTCTGAAAATGTCGCCTTTGGAACTCAAATTTCCTGTGTCTAGTAAAAACTCTTAACATGCCAGGAAGTCTTCCTCCGAGCACACACCCCAGTCTCTTAGAGAATTCAGTGTATGTTTAAAGTACAAAGCAGGACTTACGTTTTGGCTTAAACACTTTCAAATATATATATATATTTTTCCGCTCTGAATTTACATGTCCTTGAGAGCCAGGATTGCTTGTCCAGCTGCAGGTACAGGCAGGATATGGGCTTCGTTTCAGAATGGGCTCTCAGAGGTTCTCTTTATAGAGTGGCTGCTACTGAAGTCCAAAACTCTCGTGTCAGGCTTTGGTAGCTCTTCAGTGCCATTTATCAGTTCCTTGGACCTGGACTGTCCACTGTTTCCTACTTGTGGCTTTCTTCTGTGCAGCAGAAATTACCTTGGGTCACTTGTGGCTTATACACGTCCTGTCACGCAGCCCATTTTTACAGTACTTGTCTCACCTCAAATAGGATGCTGAGGTTAACCAGCTCTTGACAACACCAGGCTTGGTTACCCCCTGGTGTGATCATGGCTTAGGACGCAATTTTGGTAGGCGCAAACAATCAACACAGAGAGTAAGGGATGGTCAGAGATGAAGATAAGAAAGCCTATGCTAATTTCAGGGGGTGCCATTCAAAAACAAAACAAACAAACAAACAAACAAGGACTATCAGTTTAGCCAGTATGATTTCTTGTTTCTCCTGACAATGCTCCTTGTAACGTTCACACCACTGCTGCAGTTAGGGTGATAAAACTAAAACATTGTCCCCAAGTCCAGTCCATAGATCACTATGTTCGTATGCAGTAAAAATATTCATCTAGGGCTGTGCAATTTGTCATATCTGAGGTTGTCGATTCACAGCCTCACATCTAGGGAGAGAATAAATATGACAATCTCTGTAAAACTTCAGCTTAGTCTCCTGTCAATGGCTACTAATATTCTCCCCCTTCTCTCTTGGGATATTAGTATTTACGTTTAGCATCTTACATTTTAAATATTAACAATCAGTAGGATTCTTGGCTAGAATAAATTGTCAGTATCTCACCAGCCCTCTCCCTACCATGGTATGCTTTCCACATGCTGCTGATGCAGTGACAGGTGTTTTTTTTACCTGTGAAAGTTGTTTTCTCATCAGTAACCACTCCTTATTAACAGCCTTGAATGACTCCTCCTCAGTACATTTCCCCGACTTCTCTTTCCAGCGAGTTAAGAAACTAATCTGAGATCCCTACCAAAATGCATCTTTGAGCTGGAAACCTGGTTGCTAGCAAAAAACTTACAGGCCAAAATGCAAGGATAAAGGAAGGGTCTGTGATTTTTCGCTGCATCATAGAATATAAAGGATAAGTTTGTTTGTTTATTTGTTTGTGTCTTTAATTAGAGGACAAATTATATGCTCTTCATTTTTTTCACAGAGGAACTTTCCTCCTCTTGGGCTGCGTCAATAAGCAAAACAGAATCAAGAAAATACAAGACAATAAAAAATACAATACAAAAAAGGACTCATAGATGCATGAAGACACATCAATTCTGGACAGAAGTTGGATGAACTTTTAATCCAGTGAAGTGAGGAAGAGCAATGACAAAAAAAAAAAAAAAAAAAAAAAAAAAAAAGCTATGGAAAAGGAGGATTTTATTTAGAAGAGTGGCCATATAGCTGTCTGTCCAGAACCAGAGGAGCATGCAGCAAGGCAGAAGAGAGAAAGGAGCTACTAAGTGGCTGGTCACTATTGCAGTTTACAAGCCAAGGTCTCCTTCCTTCCTTCCTCCTGAAGCATAACCAGCTCCAATATTTTACTAGTGTGCTCTTCATGCTGCCTTCTCATGTAGTCAGCACATTCTCCAGACAGTAGAAGATTTTAAGTTATTCCACAAGTGGAAATAGGTACTGCTCCCCATTCACTCTATTACCACACCATCAGTGTGGGGTCAGAGAGCAATGGTACCCTTCAGAAATCACTTGCAACTGTACGACCAGAACTTATTGGCATAGTTTAGCAAGTCTGCATTTTTAGACGTCATTATTCTAAGCAGTTGGAATGTCTGTTATGGTCCTAGAAAGGCATAGATAATATATTATTTGTAATATCTGTATTTTATTTGAATACTTTTAGAATTGTTTCATAATTTGATTAGAAAATCTTCACAGATATTCTCAGGTATGTGAATGTTCAAAAGAAAAGTCAGGAAGACTCTAGCATATTCAATTTCCTGACTGACAAAAAAAAGCAATGGAGAACGAATCTGTGGGTGCTGGAAGAGCATACAATGTCCCACCTCATTTCCACAGCTTGACTTTTTCTCTTGCACATTGAAAGTAATACAAGGGTGAATTGCAAACAGATCTTTCCATGTGTTTTTCTCTGTTTACTGGGTCATGTCCCACTGACGACAAGTACATTTTCCAGTGATCTGTTTCAGGTCTTCAGTGCTTTGAAAACTAATGGTGAGCCTTTGAGGTCTTTCTCCTTGGAGATACTGCACAGCATGCTGCAGAAGACAGGAGAAGAAATGACATTGGCCACACTTATTCAGAAGTGACTTGGTATAGGGGACTACCTTTTCTTCAGCCTGCTGTGTTCACACTTTACCACTCTCCTCCAGCTGAGTGTGTGTAATGCAGCCTTCTGCTGGTTGCAGAGGCAGCAGCATGAAGAGGGCAAGATAGGTTTCTTAAAATGACATGCACATCTTGCCAACATCCATACTCTTGGGAGGGAATTATAACCCTGCCGTTCAAACTGCTGTGTGTCAGCTCTGGGACATCATACTGGTCATCCTTCCTCTCCAGGTGATGGAAGCCTGTGCTGTCTTTCAAGCTGACATTGCTATATTTTCTCTGTGTTAGGTGAAGTGTGGTATCCACAGCGTTAACAGTGCGTGCAGAGCAGATTGTGAAGCCCGTTCTCTCAAACCTCAGCTGTTATTTTAAGCACATAAGCAATAGGAACAAGGGCATCAATCATGTCAAGAATCTTTGCTACCATAAGACCTTCTGCTGTTTTGCTGACACCAGAACGACACAGACCTGTAGAAGTCTGGTGGAAAATGCCACCGGGTGGCAAAATCATCCACTCTGGACTAGTGTTTCTGCCCTTACGGGCAGATCCTGGAGATGGGGGCCAGGACAAGTTTGTGGTCAAGTTTCCTGTGTATTTCTTTTTCATGGAGATATGCTGAATATCCCAAGACTACATGCTGAGACAATAGCTTTCTTTTCCACAAGCTGTCATTCTTATGTATCTGCAGAGAGCCCTATAGTAACTGCAGCATGCTGTAGGTGTCTGCCCGTCTGTCACATTAGCACCCGTCAGCAGAAATAAGCTCTCCTCTTTTTGTTGTTCTTGTTGTTGTTGTTGTTTTGTTTTCTTTGGGTTTTGTTTGTTTGTGTTTTGTTTTGCTTTGTTTTTCCTGGAGATTCCCATGTGAAAGTGAGAAGGTGAGATGTTCACATGAAAACAACTTTGCTGCCTTACTTAATCTCCACTGCATCCTGCTGCAATGACACTAAAGCCACATTTATGTGTGGTTGCTCCAGGTCCAGGCTGATCTAACAGGAAAGGACAGAAATGAAAGTGGGAAGCTGGAACTGCTTCCTTCAAATATGTTACTTGGGTGAAAACTCTTCTCACAGAAGCTTGGGAGGAGCAGGGAAGATTTTCCTCTGACAACTCTGAAAGATGCTCTGAAACTGAGGAGTGCTAACAGCCTTGGAAGACATGATCATAGTCCAAGCACCAAGACTATCCTAGCACCAAATCCAGTCACCTATGGAATAGTAACGAAGAGCCTGTAACATAAGTACGGGCTACATGTAGCTAGCTATTCAGGTACAAGTTCACATATGGGCTTTGTGAGCTCAGGTAAGCGTGCCTGCACCCAGAGCAAGAAATACTCTGCCACAACAATTTGTGTGCTATAAGACACATTTCAGAAACAGCTGAAAATGGAAAGCTCAGTGGAAAGAGACCCCTAACTGAAGCAGGAAGGAGACTTAGATCTGGTAGATTGGTTTGCAAAAAATAAGACACCAAAATAATTGTACTCTAAGGGCCTGCCCTGGCTCTGTTTCACAATGTTCTGCAATTTCTAAGCTTAAAAAAAAATCTGCTACAAAAATACAGCTGTTACAAAGTCAGTTAATGTGCTGCTGGTCTGTTCACATAGCTTGGCTAAAAATGCTGCAAGGCAAAAGTAACAACAAAGATGTGCACCCCTTCCCTTCCTGTGCACCTTAATGAGGTGTGAACTCAAAAGGCTCTGTATGCCATTTATATGCTACCATTAAGTCTCAGCTATTTTTTTTTTCTGTTAAAAACAATGATGTTACAGTTCCTCAGCAATCTTGTGTATCGAGTGAGGCAAGGATCTGGGGGAAGAATATGTTGTTGTATTATTAAGGACAGTTGAAGAACTGAAAGCAGCCTGTTGAAAGAAACAGACTATCTACTTTTTTAGTGCTTCACTTTATAATCTCCTAATCTTCTTTTAATTTGTTCTCATGGTGATGTGGTGGTGTGGCGATGCTGTGATTGTGCTTCCGAGGTATTTTAACAGAGGAAGAGGTTTAAACAAATAAAAGTACATAACGTGAGCCTACTAACTAGGCAGAAATAGATGGTGTGCATCAGGATTCTCTGGCTGTTTTCCTGGACAAGGGAAGTGAAATATGCTGTTGACTAAAATTGTATATGCCGTATTTCCTCTCAGAGGCATTATAATCTAGTGGATGAAACCTATGGTGCTGTATTGTCCAAGGTGAAAATTCCGGTCTGCTGCAATCAGTAACATGTTTGGTACCGACTGCCAAAGGGCCAGGGTTTTAGATGTGATTATGTGGCATACCCATTAATTCTCCTCTGCCCAATATGCAAGAGCAGGGCAGGAATGGATGGTACATGTCCCTGCCTTGGGGAGTGGGAACCCTAGGCCTTGCTTGGAAGAGCAGGGGATGACTAACACCAACCTCTGGAAATCTCCTGACCAGCACTCCCCCGATCTCTCTGCCCAGTGCATTTTACCCCAGACCGCAGAGTGTTTGCCTGGGGGAAGCAGCAGCAGAATCCATTCTGCCTGTGCCAAGCTCGGAGTTATATTTCTGGCTAGTTGCTAGGTAACTGTGCAGGAGGCTCAGTGGGGCCAGGAGTCTGTGCGGAGCAGCATGGCAAAAGTATGAACTTTCAGAAATAATGAGCAACTGTCGCGCACATGTGCAAATCCTGAGTTTTCCGTAGTGCATTGCTGAGACGAAGCTGAATAGGTTGCTGCAGGAGCAGCAAGCATCTCCTTTTTAACCACGGTGTTCTTCCCGTGAAAAATTCGAAGCCTCCAGCTGAAAGCTGGTGGGGCTACAGCAGCAGTTTTTCGCATTTGCAAGATGAAGCACGTGGCCAAATGTATCCGGCTTTCTCAGTTGGTGTGTTATGCATGAGGATGGCAGCACCTCACATGCACAGAGCTGAACTGTACCGAGACCTCGCCTGCCCTGTATGGTCCCTTAATATGATCCTTATTTGCTCCATTTATTCTGTGACTGCAGTACTCACAGACTTCATTGTTGAACCATCCATGTGCCAGACCTTCCTGCACTCATTTTATTTCCCAGTGCTGCTGAAAGCAAGACAACCTTGAAAATAAAAACAGAGGTTTTAATAGAGCAAATTATATTTATTAGCAACTTTGAAAATAAGTTCTGAAAAATGTAATCTATCTTACTAATTCTGTTATGGAGATGTCAAACAATTCTTCAGCTGTTACTTATTTTAGCAGAAATTCTTCAAGTGAATCGCTCTCCTCAGATTGTTGTCTGTCATATCCAGATGGGCAATTGAGAGTGTAACAATTAACCATAGATGAAAATTATTTACACTCTTTTCATATTTTATCCAGTGATAACATTAAAATGTATCAGGGGCTGTCAATATTTATATGCAAAAAACCTCAGAAGACTAGAAAATCCAGAATCAACAGAACTTAAGGTCAGCCTCTTACAAAATACATGAGCCTTTGATTATATATATAGAAAAGAAAGCTGTAATCAAGATATACTAGAGCAGAAATCAAAGGCAATGGAAATACTATATAACACAGTATTTGAATTTAAAAATGTGTTCAAGAAAGTTTCCTATGACAAGCAGTCTGGGCTTAAACTAAACAGAATAACCATTACAGGTTTGTGCAACACAATTTTTCTAAGACTGCAATATCCACAGCTCTCCTTTCTGCCATTACTTTTCTCATTTGTCATAGTATAGAGAGTCCCTAATTATTTGCTAAATCAGTTGCAGAGTTGGGCTTAGTAAGTGTACAGGCTCAAACAAACAAACAACAATAAATAAAACAAACAAAAGCAGAAAGCTGCAGATTGCAATGGGCTTGCCTACTAGTACTTGAATCTTTGGCAGCAATCATGACAAGAATAACAAAATTAAACCTAAACCAACAAAAAGCCTGGAAATCTATGATGAAATATCACCAAAGTTCTTGTAATAGATTCTGGTAAGTGTTGATGACCAGTGCAAATCGTTAATTGTCTGTGACTCTCTCACTCAAAGCATGAATCCTCTAACAACAACAACAAAAATGTAAAATAAATCAACACCCACAAATTCCCTCTGGCACGGAAAAAGGTCTGCTCTCCGCTCAACTGACTGTCACAGAGTTTACAAAATCTATGCTACACATAGCATGAGCAATCATTTCCCCCATTCACTGGGTGGAAAACATCGACAGTTTTTCAGTTTGGATTTCTTCATAAAACAATCAGACAGATAAAACTCCACAGTCATTGTTCTTGAGTCTAAAAGCTTGTGATTCTTTGTTATTTATTTTCATGTCAATTTGTGCTTCATTTTGAGGGCAGAACGGGGTTTTACCAGCTTAGAACGTTTTTGTTGAACCAGACAAAAGAAAATTGACTTCCTGAGGGGCCCCCGTGCCCCACCAGCGGTCTCCGAGCAATTACGAGGAGGACCCTTTAGAGCCTGCACTCGGCCGCGGTGTTTGGCAGGCAGGAATACATTTAGCAGGGACGCATGCGGCTCTGCGGGCCGGGGGCATACAGAGGGGCACCCCCGCCGCCTGGCGCCCCGTCACGGCTCGCAGCAGGCCTCCGGAGGCACGGCACCACACAGCCGGCCCGCCAGCGCCTCGCATAAAAAGTACGTGCGAAGAAAAGTTCCCGTCAAGCGCGGCCCGTGACGGCTGAGCTAAAGTATTTCGCTCGTTAATTTGGATATAACTCTCAGGGAGCTTGACTCTTCCTCCTCCACTCTCCCAGCCCCGGCCGAAGGCAGGGGCAGCGCCGGGCGGGCCGTTATAGTGCCGGCGGACCGGCCAGGAAACGGTGCAGTGGGAACCCCAACATGGCGCTAGCGGCAGCGAACCCCGCCGACCGCAGCCGAACCCAGCCGAGCGCTGCCTGGCGCAGCCCCGCCCCGCGCCGCCCATTGGCTGCCGCACGGCCAATATGCAAATGAGCCCGGCGGCCCCGCTGCGTGCGGCAGCCGCCAGGCGGAAGCGGAGAGCCGCGGCGGGGCCGGGGCAGGGGGCGTCCGTCGGCGGTGTGCGCGGGCACGTGTGGGGACGGGCACGTGTACACAGGGGCATGTATATACACCTATATACACGTCTATACATATGGGCACACATATATATATATGGATACGCACGCATATATATATACAGGTATATATATGTACATGCACATATATAAATACACACTATATATAATACATATACATACACCACACACACACACATATGTACGTACATACACACATTAAAATAAACTATTAAATCCTCAGCCTCTCCTGCACAGCGTTCAAGCCAGACCCCAAAACGTGCGCCCCAGGCTTGCAACTCTATGCGACTGGGAAAAGAGGCGGGGGGGATGAGGCGGCTAAGGAGGAGGAGGAGGAGGAGGAAGAAGTGGGGGTGCCCACCGCCTGCGGATGGTAACTTTACTGCCTCTTCCCCGGCTCCAGCCAAAAATTTTCTTCCCGTCCGCTGCCGTACAGAAAGCCAGCAACAGCAACAAAACCAAAACAAAGCTAACAGCCAAGCCTGAGAAAAAAAAAATATATATATTTTTTTCCTTGACACCCCCCCAGACAAAAGGCAGAAGGCCACTTCCGGAAATCCAAACAAAACAAAAGCAAAGCAAAACAAAAAGCACAGAGCCCTTGAGAAAAAGAACTGATTTGTAACCTGGGAAATGTGAGGCTAACGGCCCAGTGGTGTGTGTGACAGACTTCAAGATCCCGTTTGTTTAATGCAGTGCGCTGCAATGGTATGTGGCGCTGGAAATTATTTATATCCACATATATGTGTAATATATGACTTGCTTGGCTCTTGTTTTTTAATTCTTCCCGGCTGAGACTTTGTCTCTGTGGTTTCAAAGTGGATGTTATACCCTCTTCTTAAATGCTGATACTACTTCTGTTTTACAGGATGAGATATAAGTGGTGGATTGTTTATATTTTGCTATTTTGGCAGCTTTTGTATATGGGTCACACTTTTATGCCAGGAATCAGTTGATGGGAGTTTGCGTCCAAAAGTGCTGAACTTGGCACATTTCCTGCTCCAACTTTCTCCCCCTCCCCCTGCTTTTCTGGCAGGCAACTATCAGTTAAATGCTGAAAAGGATTAATGCAAATGCTGCTTTATTTGTACCTTGCAGACAGTTCTTTTTCCTTCTCTCTTGTTCATGTAGATACTGTTTCTTTCCTGTCATTTTAATGTAATATTTTCTCTCTGGCCGTGTTGGTGGTTTTGGTAGTTAATGGGCTGCAATGTTAATGTATAATGTTGAGGAAATGGCATCGCCATTGTTTATGGTCGGCTAGATAAATTGTCTGGAGCCTTGTGCTGGTCTCTTTCACACTATATTGCAGGATGCAGTGTTCGGGTGGCATTTCTGGCCTGTTTTTTAAGGTTACTTCAGAGGGTTTCTTTTTGTTATTCCCCCCCCCCCTTCCTTTTTCTTTTCCTTTTTTTTTTTTTTTTTTCCACTGCTGTTTTGTTGTGGGACCTGTGTGTGTCTTTTAATTCATTCCTTTCTCCTTCATGTCTGTGTGTATGTGTGTGTGTATGTCTGTCTGCTTTCCCTCTTGTCCTCTCTTCGCCTGTGTGTCTGGGCCACATTTTAATGCACAATATCCCATCCATTAAGTTGTGGTTGAATGCGGAGTGTGTGAGGACTTGGCAGCTCTCAGGTTGAAGGGGGTGGGGAAGCCAGTTTCGGCTCTGACACAAGATGCCGATGTGGCGTGATCTGAATTATTAGTAGGGCTGCGAACATGGCCATCTTCTCCTGCTGCTGGAAAGCGCTGCCATTGAACTTGAGACAGGACCGACAAGATCTCCAACTTATTTTTTTTTTTTTTTTGAAGTACAGTAGCTGGCAGGGAAAAGGCGCCAAAACACACAAGATTAAAGTTCTCTGAAGCAGTCTTGTGCTGCTATCCTTACGATTTTAACTTTGAATTGCAAGGAGAAAACAAAGCAAACAAACAGACAACAACAAAAGTTTTTTTTTATTCTAATTTAGACAGACATTTAAATCCAGCTTCTGTCCGTCCTCGCCCCACTCCTAAAAAACTGCGAAGTTATAAAAACCGGCAAAAAAGATGGAGGTGAAATCTTGTTCTTGCTGCTACTCTTTACGTCCAGAGCATTTAAGATCAAAAAATGTTATTTTTTAAAACAGAATTTACTGTATTGGGGTAAGAGGGTTTCCATGCCTGTGTAAGGCTGAGAACATGACCTGCAGTGAGGACAAAAACTGCACAGTTGTGTAACCCAAAACGTTGTGGTTTACACAGCTTTACACTTGAGGTTTGATGTTTTCATTTGCTGGTCTGGGAGCTGTGGAAAGCTTGAGTATTATAGTCCCCATCAAACCGTATGTGGACAGAGGTCAAGCGTGCACACACCCTTCATATATATATGTGTTTCTGTGTAGAGCCAGTAGTGGGTTTCTTTGCTTCTGCTTGTGTATACACATGCTTGTATCTGATCGTGCATTTATGCAGTTTGTATACAGAATACATTTCTTCTGATCACTGAGAAAAAAAAAAGAAAAAGATTAATAGTAAATATTATGATATATAAATTTATAGGTGTGATACTACACTAACTCAGAAGTTTTAGTGATTGCTGTTCGCATTCCAAAGGAATCATAAATACCTTACAAATTCAGCCGCATATGAAATAAATCAAGACCTCGTAAAACAGTGTATTATCAGTTTGCTTATTTAGCTAGTTGTGTTTCTTCCCTAAATGTTTGCTACCCAACTTTTTGTGTGTATATATATGCTAATGGATACATATACATCGGTATGCACAGAGGACAGAGTTCCTGTACATCGGGATACTGACCAAGGCTGTGACTGTACCAAACACAAGTGAAACTTTACTTTGTAGTTTAGTGTGATGGTACAAGAAGTCTCGCAAGGCATGAAGGCTAGTCATATAGGTAGACTCACCATTAGCTAACACTATGATAACTTAATGTGATTTGGGTTATTTTTTACACATAGTTGACACAACCTATATTTTACGTGTGCTGCACAGTATTTATATGTACACCTAAGTATTTGTGTATCTAATGGGTATGTGTGTGAGAGCTGCATTTTCTAACCATGGGTTAAAAAGAAGTTAATAGTATTGCTGTTAAACTGGATGTAAAAAGCACTGTAAAGCTTGTCTTTTAGATCATGGGGACCTTTTAAGTAAAAATTTTGGAGTTGTTTCTCTGATGTTGAATCTTTTGTATTAAATGCTGCATATCTTGATCAAATGCCCCTGATTTTGCATTGGAATTTTCATGAAAATATGATTTCTTAGAAGTTCAGCATATGCATGTTTAGACAGTCAACCCAATTGCCCACTTGTATCTTGAGAGAATCTGAGGTTACACATTTCAGTATTAACAATACCTCTCTCTTTGATTTCTGATGTATAATAATAGTCTTGTGCTCCAAAACTCAAAACAGTTGAGCAGTTGTCTGGACAAAGGGCATCAGCTGAAACTCTGCTTTAGGAAGTATATCAGTGGCATAACTGGCCTTTCCACTTTTTAACGTCATTATCTCTGAAGTTCAAGGGCAATGCCATTTCCCAGCATCTGATAACGTTTGCGAACACTGTCTGTGACTGAAGGAGGTGAAAACACTTTCAGTGCAAGTCCAGGGTACTAAAATCTCCACTGCCAGCTAAAAACTGCTCCAAAAGAGCTAGGGTGGGTGGTGGGGATCAAGACCATCTGTCCCAGGGTTGATGTGAGTAAGGACTTGGAGGCAAATGGACAGCTTTCGCACAAGGTCTCCGTGCAAGCCTAGGCCCAGACGCTACAGCTGCTGTCATTGCCACGTTAACACTGCGGTTATCCAGGCTAACCTGCTTGCTAGTGTGTGTGGGCCTCTCCCAGGGCAAACCCTCCCTCCCATGCAGGTTTCCACTGGGATTCACTGGGAGTAACCAGAGGGTTGAACCAAAGACAACCTGCACTGTGCCCACCTTGCCTCCTAGGGGATGTGCAGGAGAGGATGGTTCTGGAGCCCAGTTGGGCAGGCAGCTCCATTCCCCTCAGCATGCCTTCAGGTGTGGGGCCTGCTCCGTCTTGTCCCAGCAGCACCACCACAGGCTGCAGTGCTCGGCTCCACACTCTCTCCTGGTCTGCTTTGGGTCGGGATGCAAAATGGCTGCCACCAGTGGGGACACAAACCCAACCTCTCCGTGACTTCCCCTTGAAGAAAGCACCCAGCTTGGTGTCTTCCCTACCTCACTCCTTGCTCCATTTGCTTTGTCGCCCTCGTCTTTCCTCACTGGCGGGACTCTGCCAAGCATTTCTTGCTGTCACTGCACGAGTTTCTGCCTCAAAGCTGGCCCTTGGCCTGGACCTGGGAGGACGCGGGGCCTCCTGTGAACCCTGCCTGGGGAAGGGCAGGCTTCTGAAGCCTCTGCAGCTCTCAGGGCAGCCGACGTGGGGCTGGGGGCTCACCTTGGTCCTCGTGGAGGAGTGTGAAGGAGGAGGGGGTTGGGGAGCGCTTTTTGTGGCTTTAGATCAGGTCTGCAATAACGGCTTGTTGTGTAAGAGTTCAAGCGCTCAGAGAGGTGTGTTCAAGGACATCAGTGCATTTGTGCCAAGGGGAATGTCTTTTATGGTAAATTAACTCCAGTTAAATCGAATATTTATTCAAAGGGAAACTCTGGTATTTAAAGCTGGCGTTATCAGCTTTTTGCAGTGTCTGGGTGAAGGAAGAGATGATAGGATTTGGGGGGTATTCTCCACCAGATAGGAGAATAAATGTGCTCGCTGTCGTTAACCCCGAATTTGCCTCATCCTTTCCCGCCCGAGTGCGTGCTCTGAACTTGTCACTTATTAATGTGGTCTGCGGAAAGGAACAACTGTGGGTGCCGGCTGAACCGTGCAAATCCGAGGGGACTCTGCAAGTGCAGCCAGAGTCCGAGGTGCGGGGCGGACCCCGCAAGGGTTAACGCGTTGGGCTCTAGCTGTTTCCTTTCACATTACCTGTCTTGCACGGGCTCTCTCCTTCCCCCGCCCTTCCCCCTTCTCCTTTTGGTTTGTAAATTTATGTGAATTGCAGCTGGTAGACTTGGCAAGCTCCCCTCATTAAAAGCCCTCTTTGAAAATGGGCTGTGTTTGAGCATTTCCCTAATGAGGACAGGACGGGGTTAAAAAGTGACCATTTCATGGTTGACTTGAACCTGCCTGCTTTCCTTGATGTGTCGTCGTGAGATGCATGGCGTGAATAAACTCTCACTTCGGGAAAGAGGAAGCCCGTGGTCCCTCCAGGACACCGCAGAGCCGCCACCGGCAGAGGCAGCGCCGGTGCCGGGTGGAGGCACACGCCGCGTCCCCAGACCCGCCGTGCATTCAGGGGCGCACCGGGCAAGTTCCCTTCGCCGAGCCTCCTGCCTGGCCAGAAAACGCGTCCCGGGGCTGCAGCTCCCTCGGTGCCGCGGGGGCCGAGGTCGTATCCCGAAAGGGGGAAGGAAAGGAAACCCCCCGCAAACGGCAGCCCGATCCCCCCCTCCCTAAATCCCCACCCCGTGCCCCCCTCCCTCAGCCGCCGCCGCAACTTTTTTTTCCCACCGGAGAGGGAAGATGAGGGATGTTTGCAAAACGTGCTCGTTCCTTCTGCGGCGTTAGGTGGTGATTAATAAAGAGGGAGGGCAGGGGAGGGGGATCCGGTGGACAAGGAATGTGTTCGCAGGAGGAGGAGTGTAAGGGATCATTGTGTAATTAAATAATTAAAAAAAAATACTTAAGTCTGATTTGGGGAGGGAGCTGGAACGGGGTCCAGAGGGTGTAACCGGTGAATTTTTCAACTTCCAAGTTTTGAACAGTGAGAGGAAAAGCCAAGGGGGAGACTGCGCGCGAACAAATAGGGAGGGAGACCGAGGGGGAGATTTATCGTTTGAATTTTCAAGAGATCATTTTTATTATAGTGGGCGTTTGGAAAGCAGTCTCTTAACATTACCCACAGAGAGCGGGAGGGAGGGCGGAGGGAGCGGATACGCAGAGGGAGCAGGAGGCAGCGGCAGCCGCGAGAGGAGCCCGGAGATTGCGCGCTGCGGCGCTTTTCCACCCTTGGGGGACGCACACGCTCGCTCCGGCTTGCTCCCGCACACATGGTCGCTGCCGTGCAAAGTTTCGCCTGCCATCGCTCCGGGATTTTCCTGCGCCGCTCCGGGCTGTAACCTTGAACTTTCGAGAGCGTGGTGACAGTGCCATAATAACCCACCATAACCCACCACCAACTTCTTAAAAAAAAAAATAAAAAAAAAAAAAAAAGCCAAACAAAAAAATCCTCCCGCCCACCCCCCACCCCCCCCCCGTTCGAGTCCTGCCCCCCTCATCTGCAAAACAACCAGCAGCAGCAGCAGCAGCAGCAAAACCAAGACTCCTGCGCCGCCGACAACAAGAGGGTTAAAAGTGTAGATTGGATTTCACCCCGGGAAATCTAGCACACGGAGTGAACTTGAATCTTTGGCTATTTAAGGAGGAACGGGGTTTGTTGTGAAGTTGTGATCCAGGGCAGAGCCCCGTCCTGATTGATTTCATCTTCCTTGAGTCTCAGATGACTGTAAAATGAATAGATGAAATTATTCCTTTTTTGAGGCTTTTTCTTAGGGGCTCTTCGGGCAGCGTGGTCTCAAAGCGAAGTCATGATGTATTCTCCAATCTGTCTCACTCAGGTATAGACACATTTTGTTTCATTTCATTTATTTATTCGTTTATTTACTTATTTTCACGTGCTTTTTTATATTTGTGTGAGTTGTTAATGAGTCATTGCTAGTAGTGGTAATGGGTTAACGCGCAGTTGTAACTGCTTGTCAGATCCAAACTCCTCTCGCAGGAGGGGAATACTGGAGGATCAACTGTACCAGGCCATTGTTTTGGGGAGATCCATTCAAAGTGTCACTCGGAGACAAATGCTGTTAATTGCTAGTGCATAAGGAGTCAAAGGTTAACAGAATGGAAATGAGAGTAATTACGCTAAAAAGCAGGTTCGAGAAGTATTGATTTGATTGGAATCAAACGCACTGCGGTCTTTTCAGCCCACCGGCGTACGCGGAACCTAACGAAAGCCTTTAAAAGGAAAAGTGCTGTTTTTGACCGAAAAAAAAAAAAAAAAAAAGGCAGCGAGCGCGCTCTTGGCGCGAAGCGATCCCGTCTTAGGCTTAATTAGCAGCGCGCAGCCTGCCAGCGGCGGGGGCGAGGGGGACGCGGCTGCCTCCCGGGCGCGCAGCATCCGCGGCGGAGCGCGGAGCTCACCGGGGGGCTCACCGCGGGGCTGGCCGCCGGCAGGCAGCGGGGGCAGCGGGACGGGGCGCCGCGGGTCCCGGCCGGGGTCCCCGCGAGCGGGTTTGGGGTCTGGGGGCCGAGCGGTGCCCGGCCGCGGCCGCTGAGGGGAGGTCGCCGCCGGGGCTGCGCTGGGGAGGGGGCGCCCGGCCGGGCGGGGCGGGGGGGGGTGAAACGCCGTGGGCAGAAGGCAGAGGATAGTTTTGAGAAGCTTTTGTGAAAGTCTGTCTTAGGAGGATGTGATGTAAACTGATTAAGCGATAGCGGCTTGCTTCCACATTGGCGCAACAAATAGCTAAAGAAGGCGAAAACGTGCGAAAGTGGCGTCTCGCGCTGTACGGTAATTAAGCGGGCAGCGACGCGCTTATAGCTGCACAGCGAATAAATAAATACGATTTAAGTTATTCGACAATTAGAAAGCATTGTAATTCAAAAGGACTGAAGTATTCATAAATTGTGAATGAAGATGGAAACAACGATAAGGCTTATTCAGTGATTGGATGCAGTCCTGTAGCTTTTTGGCTGACACATTTTTTATTGTTTATATTTTGTTTGGCATCTAAGTGTGATTGACTTAGATATGGATATTTTCAGCAAGTAAACCTGAGCGTGAGCGGAGCAAACCTGGAAAAGAGTGCCGTAGAAATATTTCTTCCTCAAAAGAAAAATTACTGCATGTGGCAAGCATTTTGTCTAGCAGATACACGTACGCTTGCGGGTACACACAGAGAAATAATTGCTTACCTTTAATTAGCAAAAATCAATTCTATGTGGCCTGTCCGTCCTGTGAAATTACTGACAGGCAATGAGACCTCTGTCCTAGGATATATTCCTTACAGTACAACTTAACACAGAAAACACACACGTTTTCACTACCACCACTAGCACGGCGGGCAGTTCATTTTGTTGTTTTCTGCTCTGATGACATTTTTTTCCCATATCTTTGCCTTTTGGACTCAGATGCAATAGATTTCCTCACTTTTCGCAAATCTATGTTAAAATACCATACCTAGGTGCATACAAAAACATAACGTTATACTGCTGCAGTCACAGGTACAAGAGAACGATTCCTGGCTTTCGTGTGTTAATAACTTCTATCTTACATTTTGTAATCCTGCTATATCATCTGTTATGTAGGAGCAGTTCGCACTTAGAGGCACATGTATGGAACAGAATTGCAGCAGTTTGATTTTAATTTGGATTTTTTTCTCTATCTGTTTGGAATGATAAGAGCGGTTTTGAAATCGTCTTCCCTCTCCCCAAATTAAAAATTCAGATTATGTTGGAAATGAGAATGTATGCTTTCCACTATTAATATATTTAAAGCATAAAACTGATGAATCTTATTTTGGCTTACAACTGAGTTAAAACAATACTGCCAAATTTGTTCTCTCTATTGTTTTCTGCCTCTCTAAGGCACTACACCGATGCATGTTGACTGTGATAGGGTATGCTCAGTAGAAAATATTTTGGTAAAAGTTCTAAACACAGAACACCTGTTTGGACCAAGCTAGTGCACAAGCGCCAGTTCAGTTTGTGCCGATAGAGCACTGAAGCACCTTTCAGAAACAAGTCTAAAATTCAAAAGTGCAGTTTTAAGACAGCCCTTGGCATTTCAAATGTTACCCATCACTGTTTCAATAAAAGTTTGGTGGATGTAAAATAACTTCAAGGAAGAATGAAGACTTGGCAGAAGCACTTTAATTGGGGGGTGGAGACATGAGGGTCTTTTTCTCTGTCCCCCACGTCTCTTTCCCCCTGTTTGGGAATGAGTATAAACTACATTTATCTCTCTTGCTGAGGCATGATAGGATGCAGTTACCACATGCCTTTAAGTGCTTAGACTCCTGTGATATTTTTACCACGTTTATTTTTATGTTATGGTGGTCCAGGAAACTCAGAATATGTAGCCTTTTTCTTTTCCCCTTATAATATGTTATTTCATTATGCAAAAGGAAAATCCACATGGGGAAATTGAGTGCCTGAAGTTTTTGCTGTAAAATTTCTAGACTTCTGCCTTGTATACTTGTTGTATGATCCTAGGTCAAACTTAGATGAATTGATATAAAGTTTATAAGAGCGGAAAATATGAGAGTGGCACTGCATTTCCCCTTTACCTATTCCAAAAAGAAAAGCCGGCCTATCTATCATCATTATAATACAATTAGACTACTGGTATTTTTTCCTTTATTTACAAACTACATAGTTATCCTATAATAACTTCCATTTTAATTTAAATTGTCAGTGCAGAATGGTTCACCTGAGCCATTTGATATGACGTTTGAAAATCTTTCCTCCATAAATCACTCTATTGCAAGAGCAACTATGGCACATGGGTAAGTGCCACATAAAAATCATTTTTCAATATTGCTGTATGAATATTAAGGGGAAAAATCAAATTCTGTAGATGGCTTTTTAGGAGGTTTAGTGGAGAATGTGTGTGATTAATTGCAAATCTCCATTTAGGATCATTTTTATGGGCACTTCTTGTCAAGTAATGTTTCATTTGAAAGGACTCCAGATGCACAATGAATCTCTCACAGATATCTGATAATATTGCTTTAGAACAGGATGTTCTTTGCTGTCTTTCTCCTTCACACTCTTTCACATATATTTATAGCTTTAGGACTTAATGATATCCTGAAAGAAAAGCCTGAATACAGTCTTAAAAAGCTTTCCTTTTTTTTTTTTTCCATTCTTTCTTTCTTTCTTTCTCTCTTTGAAGAGGAAAACATTCAACCACTATTCAACCATTGGATACTGAAATTTGAAAACAGTAATTTGTCTATATAAAATTTTCATAGATATGAAATGCCATTGGTTATTATTGGTAACACAATGTGCAGCACCTGAAGGTGAAGCCATTCTGGAAGAGTTTGCCATGTCCATCTTAAAAAAGAAAAGTAGATCTGCAGTTTTTTAGTAGTGTAAAATTTCCATGTTAATTATATTGCCATTTAAAGTTATAAATGTTGGAGTCTGTTTTAGACATAGGGTAAATTATTGTACTTGGGCAAAAAACAAATTCTCTCAAAGCTCTTAATCCCCCTGTCTTTTTCCTTGCCCCACATTTAATCACAGATATTAGAATTTTCAAGATGTGAAGGAATTTTGTTTTGTTCAGTCTAAAATTAATTGTAAGGATTTTACACTGAAAAACCTTCCTCCTTATGCTTAGTTAAAATTTTATTAACATGCTCTGATTAAGATGACTTTCACAGGTGAAAAAATAAACTTTCTCTAGTAGTTCGAAATGAGGGGGAAAAAAGCATGGCATTGGAAAGCGTATGAAGATAGGGAAGTCTTATCATGGGCTGTGGTTACTCAGAGCAGTATTGCCTTCCCACACAAAGAACAGATTGTGGTTTAACTCTTTCCATGGCCTAGTTTCATGTGCCAGTATAGTATCAGAATTGTTCAAATCTCTGCTGGAAACTACTAGTCAGTTTAATTATTGCCTTTGTGACTTTGTCAAACATCGTACTGTAGTGCAATTGTTTATGTGCTGAATTATCTTCTAATATTCTCTCTCCTCCACCCCCCCCTTTTTTTTTTATTATTTTTTTTTTCTCTGTGAAGGTAACATGGGCATAGGGAAACGGCTTGCAACTTTTGTGTTGTTTTCTGTTTGATTTGAGGGTGGTGAGGGAAGAGAGGTAACCAGCTCCAGTAGGTTTTTACCATTCAGGAAATTTTAAAGTTTGTTTGAAATTTGAAGATTTAAATACTAAATTCTTGGCCTGAAGCTTCTACAATGGCAGTCTGAACTCTCTATAATTGAGACCATTGGTTATACTTTCATCATTTTTTCCCTAATGGAGTTAATCAACCTACTGATTAAACATAATTCATTCCCTGTCTAGCAACATAGCTAAAATATTAGTTTGTTAATTGTATTCTTGAATATAATTGTATAAAAAAGGTTCAGTTTTAGTTTGATTGCACCGTGCCAGGCAGTATGATGAACAATCTGCATGGTATTTAAAACTACATATGCCTACACACAGAAAGAGAGATATCTCCCCTAAGGTCTCCTTTGCAAACCAAAATACAGTAATGTTTGATAAGCAGATCGCGCTGTTTTAAACAGCGGATTTGTTCACAGAAGAGGCATTAGTTTTTGGGAAAGGCCTATTTAGATATTAACATGGATGTGTAGGATGGTACTTTAAGCAGACAAAACAATTTAATTGCTATAGGATGTGCTTGTAGACGACAACTAAGCATTACCTCCTTAATGCAATACACATTGCTGCTAGGCAGAAGATAAGAACTTTCAGGTGTAGCCAGATGATAGAAAGGGATATTTTGGAACTGTAAATAAATTGCATGGGTATCACAAAAGCAGCATTTGACCAGCTGTGCACTCGTAATGTCACTCTGCCACAGCATGCAGGAACACAGAGAATGCAAAGTTTGTGCCAAGTTGCCATTTTTCATTGTACACCTCAGATTGATTTTTAAGGGGTTTAGAATAATTGCCACACTCATGTGATCAGTTAACAAATTAACTGACTCTGTGGGGCTTCAAAACCCATAGTAGAGCTGCCAGAAGAAAATTAATGTAATTTTTGTTCTCAGCTTCGTAAACTTTTATTTTATGGAGTTTGGGGGTGGTGGGAGGGAAGCCCGAAGAGCTGAAAGTACAGAAGCTTCTGTTCAGGATTTGTGTACAACATGCTGTGTCTTTTCCCCACTTTCCCTTACTGTATACTGGTTTCTCTAGTTACCACCACTGGAATGGTGCTGTTTCAGTGCTGGAATGTTGGACGTTTGATAAGAAAATGGATCAAGTTTAATGGCGCATGCTCTTTGTGCCACCAGCAGTCTCTTGCTGAGAGCATGCTCCAAAAGCGGGAACTGTGTGGCATTACACTGAGCATGTATATGCTTTGTGTTTCTGTGCCACAGAGAAGAGAAATGAACTGTGGCATTCGCCTCAGCGTTCTGAACATTTCTGCTCAGATTTTTTAAAACCGTATAGTGTCCTCTTTGCACAATGGTACTTTTCTCGTTGTTAGCCCTTCACTCAGATATTTAAACGTTAGAAACAAAACATCTTGATAGCATCTCTTTTAAATGATGTAGTCTTTATAGCGTTGTGGGATGAAGTGAGGGGAGGCATACAGAATAAAATCTTCAAAGGGTTCTTTTAAAGAGTGAAATATAGAGAAAATGTGATTCTCTGTGTACTTTTGTCTGTTGCCTGATAGCGATAATAAATGCGTAAAACATATTACGCAGAATTTTGCACAGATTTTAACTAACTATTGAGTGTTTATTCTCTTCGTCTTGGATTTCACTTTAAGATTTTCAGAAATCTTTCTTGATGATGCTTTGATTATGAGAGCTTACTGACTCTGAGTTTTCTTCCTCTCTTCTTTTATCTTTTTTCCCTCCACTTCTTTTCACAGGATGAATTTCACCCGTTCATTGAGGCACTTCTTCCACATGTCCGTGCAATTGCCTACACTTGGTTCAACCTCCAGGCTCGAAAACGCAAGTACTTCAAAAAACATGAGAAACGAATGTCAAAGGATGAGGAAAGAGCAGTCAAGGATGAGCTACTTAGTGAAAAGCCCGAAATTAAACAGAAGTGGGCATCCAGGCTCCTCGCCAAGCTGCGCAAAGATATTCGCCAAGAGTTCCGGGAGGATTTTGTGCTCACGGTGACAGGGAAGAAGCACCCATGCTGTGTATTGTCCAATCCTGACCAGAAGGGTAAGATTAGGAGAATCGACTGCCTGAGACAGGCTGACAAAGTCTGGCGTCTGGATCTAGTCATGGTGATCCTGTTCAAAGGCATCCCTTTGGAAAGTACGGATGGAGAGCGGCTCATGAAATCCCCACATTGCACAAATCCAGCACTTTGCGTCCAGCCACACCACATAACAGTATCAGTCAAGGAGCTTGATTTGTTTTTGGCATACTACGTGCAGGAGCAAGGTAGGAAGCAGATTGTTGTGTTTCTATGTTAGTATGTCAAACTCTGGTTCTGAGTAGCCCTGTTTCCCCTATGGGCTCGCTTCCAGTGAAATATTATTCTGTGGTCTCTATACGTAATGTGGGTACATATCCATATGTAAATCAGCATGTATACATATATACACACATACACACGTACTCTTACAGACCTGTGCAAGTGACACGTATGTTTGACATATGTCTCTTCTTCTCTTTCAGGAGAGAGTAGGACATACCAGAGTAGTACTTTAGTTCTTCTGAAGCTGCCTTTTTTTAAAAAAAAATTATTTTTTATTTTTTTATTTATATTATATATATATATTTGTGATAAAGGGGCACAATATTGTGTATTTTTTCCAGTAATGACTTCAGGAAACATTCTTCTTCTCTTTAAAGTTTTTGTGTGTCCACCCCACCCAACCCACCAGTATTGTTAGTAACAGATGCAGGTATGTGCAATTGCACAATCACAATAAATAATATAAATATTTATTCTTGCATTTTCTTTTACAAATAATCAAAAATTCATCTTTAAGTTGATGATTCTATTTTAACTCTAAAAGCAATTATAGAGTTTCTCATGACTATTAAATAAAATATGAAAAAAATTTAACACAGGAACGCAGCTTAGTAAATACTTAGTAGTCAGAATTACAGCATACACTACTTTACGTTTTATTCATATTTTATATCATTAGCTCATGTTTCCTATCTGAGTTTTGAAAAACAAAGATACAGCTTGTAATATTTACAGAGAATTTTCCATAAAAAGTATATTTTCATAATCACACCAGTATAATTAATTATATTTGGCAGATAATTAAAATATGAAAAATCACAGAAAAGCTCCTTTAACTTAGTTTTGTGGAACTAAAATACAAACAGTGCTTCTGGTAATCATATCTCAGGGAAAAAATGCTATTCATTTTACATATTCACATAACAATATTCATATGCAGGTCCCCCAAAATCGTAAATGGCTGTAAGTAGATAAAGGTTTTCCTCTGATCCTAAGCTTTCTGAAAAACATTTTCTCTGCGTGCATCGTTTGAGTTCTTTCTGCTGATTATATCATCCTCTAGCCATCTTTGTATTGCTGGCTGATAAGCAGCAATAAAACATTTCTTTTTTAGCCGCAGATCTAAACTAGGGAAAGTTTGAACGGCTGCAGATGGTGGGCCATTTTACAACTTGGCCTGGTAGTAGGCAGAAATGGCCTGCAGAAGGGCAGATGGCAGGCAGTTATCTGATGCCCGATACGTAACTCTGGATCTAACCGAAAAATAAACTGAATGAATTTTATTAGTAACAAAAAAGTGAAATCGCACGTCGTTTCAATGTGTACTCATTGTTTTGAAGAACAGATACACAAGACGACCTTTTTATTTTCAATGAATTTTTCTGTTAGAAATTCAGTCATGTAAATGGTGCACTGTGTTCTTGTGAACATATAAATAGTGTTCAATTTTATTATTTATTCCTCAAGAAAAAATGCCTTTTTTTTTTTTTTACCTTGTTTGTATTTTATATATTTTCTCTCCACAGCAGTAGGCAATGTACTTAGAAATTTTGCAGCAACTTTAAGTAGTTGCACAGTGTGGTAAATCTGATCCTCAAAAGCATAGAAAATAAGTTTTCTATGATAGCATTAAACAAAATATCTTAATTACAAAATATTTTTAACTTCAAATTTCCTTTATGAAAAAAAAATAGAACACTAGTTTGAATGCAAATATTGCAAGACATAGCTTACTGATTAATTCTAACGGGTATACCTATCTGTAAAAGTCAAAATTACAAAGAGAGGCAAAACAGCTTATGTAACTCTTGAACCGAAGAAGCTGCGGTCAGGGTACTCACACTCTTGATTTTAAGTTGTTGGAAGCCAGTATCTTGAAATGGGGCAAGAAATTGAAGGGCATAGGTGATTTTACTGTTTTAAATGGATTGAGAATATGAGATTATTCAAAATATTTGTCTAAACAGAAATGAGTAAGATAAGCATGCCGTGATATTATAACTTCTAAAGTTATAAGAAGCTACTTCAGGAATATATGGGAAGATGAAGCTGGCTAATTTCTTTGTACCAAGCCACCCTTAGTAGACCCTTTTGTTTATTGTGAACCGCAAGTATTTTGTATCTCTCTTGCTGCTTTACAGTTAATCTTCTGTTAACATCTGTTGGCTCTCTTCTTGAAGAAGTCATATTAAGTTATCTTCGTATTTTTATCCCGTTTTGTCAAAAGTTGATTCTCTGTCCTCAGTGAAAGCAGGTTAATTGTGGCGCTTTGCAGTGCTCTTGATTAAGAGCACCAGGCTTTGCAAAAGATAAGCATGTAGTCAACCAAAATACTGCCTTTTACACATGCTGTTTTGCTTTTTATTTCTGTTTTGGAATACAAAAGCCGCCTAATAGTATCGTATAAAAACTAAGTAGAGAAATAGAAACAATTAAGTTGCTGAATGAAATATGAAGAAGGAATTAGCACACAAAATGAATAAAGGGGCCAAATAGTATGTTTTTTGTTGCTTTAAAAAAGAAGATTAGGGGAAAAAGGAGGAGGAAGGATGGTTTGAGTGCCAGTGATGGTTGCCAGTGGCACCAGGATTGGCATCAGACCTTCTTTGTTTAGCCTAGGATGCCTGTGATTTGTTGGTTGGCATCCGCATTGCAGTGCAGAGTAATGTTACAATATATTGACAATTTCCAGATCTAGAAGTGTCAATAATCCTTTCAGTTCCTAATAAAAAGAGCTTCTACTTCCACATCTGCCTTGAAGGATGAAATAAAGACTGACCTATCAAGTTCTGTCATTGACCAACTTCACCTGGTTCTGCTTTTCGCTCACCTCCCTCAGAATTCAGCATCTTTTTCTCCCTATTCCCTTTCTACTACCTTCTTGCGCTTTAGGAACATTTTTTTTTTAAAAAGAGGCTTGACATAGGTTGCAATGCCTTTGACTGAAATGGAGGAAGAAAATGGGAGGCACACAGTGATCAATGTTTAGACTCAAATAATTTTAAATCATAATACATTTCTACAGGGCTCTCCTTGTTTTGTGTTTCAAGTCCACCCTCCCCCCTCACTGAATTTTTTAAAAGCCCAAACCTTGAAAATGCCACAAATGTTGTTTCTAATGACAAAAATGCCCCCTCCCCCCCCCCCTTTTTTTTTTCTAGCTAGCATCAGAGACATTTTTGTTTGTTTGTTTTTCTGTCATTTGATATGAAATGCATCTGAGTCCATAAAATCATTTGATGGTATTTGACTCAATCAGTGCAGTGCTTAGGCTGTGTTCCCGTTGCTACAAGAACCGCCATTTTGTTTGTCAAGTGCCAGGAGAGGAGAAAAAAAAAAGGCAGACAATGTGCTTGATGCCAATAATGGTTGCCAGTGGCACCGAGGTTGGCATCAGACCCTCTTTGTCTAGTTGCTGAATGCCTTTGATTCGTTGGTTGGCATCCGCATTGCAGTGGGCACATTGGAAAGTTTTTGACAATCAGTGAATGAAAGCTGCAGTACTTGTTTGCTGCAACAGAACCCAGATAATATAAATCCCTTCTTCTGATAGATGTTTTGCTTAGTCTTACAATGGCTGATTAAAACAATAAATAAAAAAAAATCCATTGCTCTTTTTCTAAAACATAAAATATCTCATCGCAACGTCTTATCTGCAGAATTGCTAATCCTCATGTTGTCTCTGCTGTTTTTCTTCCTTGCAGCATAAATAAAATTCAAAGTTGATTTTAGATATTTTAGAAGATAGTGAATGAAGCACAATAGACCTTGAGAAATATTTTGGGAGCTTAAAGAACTGAAGCAATGGTAAATGTAAATGGTAAACATTTTTAAGTCTTTTAAATGTGTGCGCCTCTCAGAGTACATTTCTCAGATCAGTCATGTTGCTGTTTACACTCTCCTTTGTCCTTTTGCAAGACTGATATAACTGGGGGAGCCTGCATCCCCAGCTCTTAATAAAATCTGAAGTTGAGGGGAGGATCTTTTAAACTATCCAAAAAGGAGAGCAGAAAATAGATGCAGATGTCCTTCGTCTGGTACTGCTCAGGCTCTCCTGAGTTTTTAAAGTTCTTAAAACATCAAGACATAGTTACAGTTCCAGCTGCAGGATTTCTGCTACCACGAACTCTGCAAAAAGGCTAAATCATTTCTGTTGGAAGTTTCCTAGATAGTTAGCATTAATATTGCTTTCCGGTTAACTGCTATTATCTCGTTAATTAATAAGAAGGATTAGCAGCCCTACCCAAAGGGCTGCACAGAAGGAAGCCTGGCCTACGTGAGCCCCCAGCTCACCAGACTGTGTCCTATCTCTCCGGGGGTCACAGGAAAAAAGGGAAAAAGGAAGGATAGGAGGGAAAAGAAAGAAGGGGAGAGGCAGGGAGCGGGCTGGCTCCCCGCAGGTGAGGTAGGGGAGAACTTCTCCTGTGAGGATTCATCTGTTGGGCCGCTGGGAAGCACGCAGATCCCAGGAGAGAGAGGGCCGGTTGTGTGCTGGCAGGGAGCATGCACCACATGGCTGCAGCCGGCTGCCGCATCGAGCAGCCAACGCGGGCTGTGCCAGGTTTGTCATGCACGCCGTCACGATCCTTTGGCCAGCACCTCTACAGATCATCTCAGCCTGAGTGCAGGCATTCCCGGGCTGCACCTGCATGGATCCAAAACTGCTTCCAACCCAGCTAAACGCTGAGGAATCAGCAATCCCTTAGCGAGCAGGGATACCGCCTTCTTGCTTCGGCGGTGCTAGCGAGGTATGCGTGCAGTCTTGTGTTGGACATTGTGTCCTCTGTCCAGAAGGAACTGCGGGAACAGGCAAGCAGACTCCTGGTGGGTCAATGCCTTGATCCTGTTGTTAAACTTTTTGAATTTTGTGAGTTTATTTTTAAAGGGAGCTCAAATTTTTAAATATGTCTGTGTAGTCGTTCTTATATCACACTTCAGTTTACATATAGTAAGCATAGAAAACTGAGGATAGAGTAACATGGTGATAATACTTTTTCTCTTTTACAACGGTAAATAATGTATTTTTTTCTGTTAGTTTGCTGTAAGTATAAGGAATTCAATGTAAAATTGTACCCAAAATGATTTTTTAAACAGTCTCTTCTCTGTATAATTCCTATAATGTTCATACATCTAAATGTCACAACATCCTGAAGATTTGTGGACAGGGGTTTGCATTTCTTGTGTACATTGATGCTTCCACACACAATTAATAAATAAATAAATTAAAAAAAATAAATAAAAGAGGGCCTAGAAGAATCAATCATCTTGAATTGCTGATTGTTCCTACTTCCGTTAACTTGAATGATTTGCCTCCTTCTGAATACTTTATATGGGAACACACAATTGAACATTTAACCTGTTTTGCAGAAGGATATGTCAAGGCACAAGTAATTTGCTGGAGTTTACACAGCAAATTGTTAGCTGCACTGGGAACAACAGGAAACAGAGATTATTACTGCCTGTACCTTATAGGTATCTAGATGCTCTTGAAGCCTATTACTTACATGCTGAAATGGCATGCTGATCCCTTGCATTAAATCTCAATTTGGAATCAGAGAGCCAGTGCAGAAGTAGAGGTAGGAGTTTATGTTTTGTTTGTTCTCATATGAGAAGAGCTTTTTGTAGTTTAAGAAACTGATAGGGAACAATAAACACTTAAAAAATGTTGGATTACTTTGAGCAATTCCCATTTATTCAGGCATACAGAAAATATAATTTTAAAACACTGCTTGTGTCAGTTTAAAAAGACACCTTTTGACTTCTTTCCTAGTTTTCTAATGTAAAATGTAGGATGACAACTTTGTCAAGTACCTCAAATGTGCTGAAAATTACAGACAGAAAAAATATTTGTCATTAAAAGATGGGCGTTATTTTCATGTGTATATGGGCATGGGCATGTTTTTCAATTGACGATTATGAATATTTTGTGTATGGAGACACAGGAAAATAAAACACTTGAAAAGGTCACACATCAGTCAAACAGTAAAAATGAAGAATTCAAAATGTATTTATTTTTTGTTTTTAATTTTTATTTTTCTCAGAACAGTGTTGTGGGTGATATGACAAATTCATGAGAAAGAAATGGGAAATTTTAATATTTAATTTACTATTGCTATCAGGAATGAAATATATATGTTTTAGGAAGGAGCCTTTTACTTTTTGTTTATTCTGTTTTTTCTTACTTGATACACCAGGGACATCATTTTCACAGGGTTAAATGATATTAATTGTGTTTAAGACAAAGGAAGCTTACAGTTAAATACATTCTGTGCAACTAGTTGAAAATTTAGAATTTAGCATTAATTTATGAATCACATTTAGATCAACAGCAAGAAGCAATAAAGTAAAGAACAGAAAAGAAAACAGAAAATCCTTGCTTCACAGTAATTTCAGACAGAAGAATACTGGGAACAAAAAAAAAAGCTTCTAAACTGTAAATAAGGTCACTAATTCATAAAGGAAATACTTCAAATAACAGCAGAGGTTTATGTTTTAAATTTCTTATTTTTCGTGCATATTGGATTTGTTGTAACTGAAAACTTTATAAAGTAATTAAACACTAATACCACTGGATGTTGAATTTTAAAACTTATTGCACCAGATTGCTGTCAAATTGACATCTTTTTCTAGCTTTCCTATCTACCCTGCTTTTTCTTCTCCTCCTACTCCTGCTTTTTCTTCTCCTCCTCCTCCTGCTGTTAGTAGAGGAGTAGTGTAGAAAGCTTGAGGACTGGTGGCCCTGCCGAAGCTCTGGTCCTTGGAGCAGTACACAGCAGTGCCAGGCACAATAACCCAAGAAATTTCTTTAACAGTTATGTTCCAGCCTTAACTGCACAGTGATGTGTTGTTTTGCTTTAATCACTCAGGTGGGATGATTTCAGAATAAAAAAGGCTAATCTAACTGAACTAACCTAACTTTGATTTTGGGGTGGAGAAGAGACCCCTTATCTGGAGACACTTTTCATATGTTAAGTGAATGTGACAAAGGAAGAAGGCCTGTGCACTTAGCCAGTTTGTTTGACAAACATAAAATGAGATGTCATTCTTTATAGGGAGTCTTCATGTTTGATCCCTGTCTCTCGTTTTCTATTTTTTAATTTATTTTATTATTATTATTACTATTTAACACTAGTGGAATTTCTAGAAGTGCTTGCTAAAAAACTGGCTCAAGGCCAGTATGAAGTATGGATTAGAAGAGGGTTGAAAGGCTCAGGAACTAGTAAAGGAGAAGTAAATCATAGATTACTAGCTTTGTCCAAGAGAAAAGAGAATTGATTTAGGTGTGTACATTGTACTATCTGGAAGCAGTGAGTTGTGTGTGCAATTGGGAACAGTCTTCTTGCAAAGCTGCTAATCTTCCCCCCCCACCTTTTAATTTATAAAGGTATTAGTTTCCTACTCTCTTATCCTCCCAAGCTCACCTTACTGAGAGTTTCTTTCCTTTTCTGAGTGTATTGTGCTTTTCCTCCACCCTCCCTCCTAAATATATTTCTTTAGCTGTTTCTTAGGAACCTCAGTATTGACAAGTGACTTTTGTTCTAGATTGTTTTTCAATCAGTGGGAGATGGACACTTCAGTCATGGCTTTTGTGGGGGATTCTGTCTGAGGAAGGGCTGAAAGTCTTGAGTGTGTTTATCAAACATAGCATTTTGGACATTTCTAGCCAACCTGACTACTAGAGATTTTGCCTGCAGGCCATGTGTCACATCCTCCTGGTTCCCTGTGCCCCTTCTCATGTCACAAAAAAGTGACTTAAAACTGTACAGACACTGAAATCATTTAATGTTAGGGCCCCTTTCACTACTTATGGTGTTTAAGAAGTTTTAAATATTTTCTTTCTTTTTCTTCCTTCCTTCCTTCCTTCCTTCCTTCCTTCCTTCCTTCCTTCCTTCCTTCCTTCCTTTCTTCCTTCCTTCCTTCCTTCCTTCCTTCCTTCCTTCCTTCCTTCCTTCCTACCCTCCTTCCCTCCTTCCCTCCTTCCCTCCTTCCCTCCTTCCCTCCTTTCTTTCTTTCTTTCCTGTGTAGGAATCAAATAAAGAGAAATGACTATGGTACGACACTGGGTAGAGAACTGTAGAAAAGCTTAGCTGAAGCTCATTCAACCATTGAGTATTCTCCCTCAAAAAAACCTTGCACATTTTCACACTAACTATTTACTCCATTTACTCCAGAGAAAATTTAGGAATAACCTTAAACTGAGTGTTCCAGCGTCCTTCAGTGTTATAAAGGTACCTTCACTAAAAGCATCTCTGTGGATTTAAGGTGTCTTTTTATTGCTTCCTCCTGGCAAAATATATACAGAAGTGCAACAGAATGATTCTCCGTTACTTCTTTAGAGATCAAACAGGAAAGTCAAACACAAAAGTGAACAGATAGTGAACTCTATTTGAGAAACTCATTGTGTCTGTTGGGAAATTACAAAAATGATATTTTTTCTTATATTGGTTAATGCAAATGATGTGCACAAGTAAGTATATTCTATACCATTTGCAGTTATTAGACTTTTGAGAATTTTAAATAATTAGTTTTTTAAAATATTGATTATATATTTGCCTTTTCAATCTTCAAGTTAACATTAACCTGAATTGCTACACATAATTTCAAAAAGAATACTTTTATGCAAATGAAAGATAAGTGTAACAGATATCTTTAATCTAGCATTATATTTTACTCTTTAGTCAGTCATCTTGATATATTCTTCAGAACATATTTTCTGATGATTACATATAATTTATATATTTTTTATTTAAAATAGAAAAAAGTGTACATATTAGAATACAGTAATACAGATTCCTTATCTTTAGAGATTGAAAATTAAATATTTATTGTAATTTTTTTTTGTGAATACTTTAGCCTAAAGTGACAAGCTATTTTCAGCCTTTTTGATAAAACAAGTAACAAGGAAATGCTGGATTTCCCTAGTTGATTTTTTTGGAAGGGTCTTGTGTCTTGTAGATAGCAAGTGTATTTAGCATAGCATCAATTTTCCATTTCATGATTAATGCCAATGATAATGATGCCAGATACATTGAAAGGATGTCTATAAACCTGTACTCTGATTTCAAAGTGTGAAAACATCTCCTAGTCAAGTCAACTTGTATTTTCTTATTCTGACATCTGGAGTTTCTGGACAAATTACCTTAAATTTGTTATGCTGTGTTAAAAGACATGTTTTATGAGGCCAGCCTCAGCTCCTGGCCTTAGTGTCAAGGACCCTGCTACATGATGCAACATGTCTTGTTAGGTTTAATTGACCAAAGCCGATTTGTTAACACAATTCATTTGTGCTGTAACTCATGCCCAGGCCAAGTTGCTACCTGAATCTCTTGACCTTGAGTTGTCTGGGTCATGAAATGGCTGCGAACAGCTTGACCTCCCCATTGTTCAGCAGTGTTGCTGTTTCCTCTGATTCCCTGTGGTAGTTGTTGACAAGAAGGTCTCAGTCCCCACTTTTCACACCAGCAGCATCCATCCAGAGCTGCCCTGTCCTCTGTTGGAAGTGGCTGGACTCTCAACATCACCACCTTTTTTCTGCTGCCAGCGATGGGGACAAAGAGGTGGCCCTCCTCTGCATAAGAAGTGATGATTGCTAGAGGCTAGAGTGAAATTTTGTCCTCCCTCAGGTTGTGATGCACTTCTGTTCTTTGAGGGTGTACAGGTTCACTGCATTTCTCAAGGGCAAATGCTTGTAAGTCTTCATCAGCCTTGTCTTGCTTTGAGCATCATTCGAGTGGTATATATTGGAAAAAAGGCTCAGTTTGGAAAATATTTTGCAATCAGGGTGTAATGCACATGCACACTAGTTCAGTTTTTGGAAAAAAAAAATCAGAGTGATCTAAATAATTTATTGTTTTGGAATGGAGGGGCATCCTGTAAGTAGCTATGATTTCTTTAGTATCAGAACCTTATTTTCTCAAAGACTAATCTTGTATTCAAGTGCAATGATGGTCTCCAAAGCAAAGAACTTCCAAAGGACTTCATACATAATGTTTGATGCAGGGTCTAAACTTATTAAGAGGAGACAAAGAACAATCTTTGTTTTCTGCTTTTTTTTTTTTTTTTTTTTTGGAAACACTGTCTCTAGGGAAAACTGCTTTTACTTTGGCTTGACTCTTGGTGAGAGGGGAAGTCATCAGCACTGTATCCTGACAGGCTGCCTACCGTGAATGTCCCTGATTCTAATGTCAGCTCCTTGATTTAGGCTTTGTGCTCTCTGTAATTGCTTACAATTTGATTGTTAGGACAGTTTAGTTTTTTGAGATGGGTATTACATCTAATCATCTGCTGCATTGTGCTGCAGTTTTAGGAAGCATTGCCTTTTGAAATCAGTGACTGGATCTGTTTGAAAAACTGATGGCATGATACAGCCTCGATGATTTAGGAAAGCTCATATGACAGTACTGGTACCGTTATAAAACAGGTAAATTTGTAAGCCAGTACTCATCAGATCATTGGCATGTTCTTAATTTAAGGCCTTAGCCTGAAAACTTTTCTCACTTGAGCAAATTTATTCAAGCAAATCTACTTCACTTAAAACATACTTTATTCCTGGTACAATGCGCTGACTTTACAGCATGTGATCAGGTTTATTTCTGCAGTCTGGTTGATTTCTCTGTCAACTCATTTATTTTTTTTGGAAAAAAAAATCAGATAATATTTGCACATACAGTGTTCCCATCAAGTTGTAAATGACCATACTTTTTATTTAATTCAGTGGAGGTCTGGTTTTTGATTGCTGTTATATTATTCCTCTGAAGGAGGAGGGTGGGACTGCTGATGCATGGAGGTTGAATGGTGTCCCTGTAATGACAATGTGAAGTATAAATCAGTGCTTAGATGCAAGGACTTCAAAACCCATGGCTTAGTATCCAGTTGTGGGTGACCACAGGCAGGTTTCCTCAGGTCCCAAGAGAAGGCAACGCTTGCTGTAGTGTTGTCTCAGTGGGGGGATTGCGAAATGCCTAGATATGTACCAGCTGAAAAATTATAAACCTTCATGTATGTCACTGCAAGCAGAGTCTGCCTGCTCGTGCCCAGCCCCCAAGTGGGCTCTGAAGAAATGTTTTACCCCGTTTTCTCATGCCCAGATGGAAGAAACTTGCCCAAGCAGGGAGGGCCAGCACAAAGCATTCCTCCACTGCAAGCCCTGCGGTGGTACTCTGCTGTGGGAGAGGGCGGCAGAGGGAAACCGCCCAGAATTATCTGACACAGAAGACCAGGTCTGTGGTGGGAGCACTCTTCAGATTCACCTGTGTTTCAGCTTCCTTGAGGCTGCCGTTGAGGATGGAGCTATGGTTTTGGTGTGCTTAACAAGCTGTCTGAATTTTGCTGCCTTGTGACAGTGGAAAGAAAAATGCTTTAGAAAGAAAGATGAAAGAAACAGTAATCACAGGCAGTTATGTATGTGTTCATATAAATGACCAAGCACACAGAACGAATCTGTAGTGTCTGTAAGGGTGGCTTTTGAGTTCAGCCTGGTTCCCCATCCCTCTCACCTCTCTGATGCCCAAGCATTTCAGTCCAGTGGGTGAATAGCTCAGCCCAGAGCACACTGACATGGGAACAGGATGGATGGTCAGGAGTTTGGTCCAGGGTGTGAGATAAAACTCATGTAACAGTGCACTTGTATCTGGAACATGCTGGTCATCCTGTTTCATCTTACCGGTGATTACAGGTCTTTGTAAGGTAACTTAGACAGAGCCCATTGCTCAGATTTATTTAATAGCCTGATCTTGTTTTGTAATGCTTTATTCCAGGATATTGTCTTGAAAGGCCTATTTGTAGCCAAAGCCCCTACTGATTGTACTGAAACTCTCCAAAATACTTGATATGTAACTTGTCCTTTTTGGACTCAACATGCCAGCTACTTTTCCTTCTGAAGTCATTGTTTTCCTCATTTTCTGCTTTATTATATTTTGAGGTTGGTAATGAGCCAGATGTAACATCAACACCTACAAAATGACTGTGCCTAGTTCTAAGAGTGGGAAGTGACACTAGTCTATGCAAAGGAAAAGAAGTCCATCCATGCACTTTTCCCAGGTAGTACTGAATCAGTGCAGTTTGGAGCTAACAGAGGGTTAACATCAAAAGTTATTCTATTGTTTATCTTCCAGTTAAAGAATAACTAGCCTATGCAGAAAGGAGAATTGGAAAATTGATTGGGCTGTCTAGATTCAGACACATAATTTAAAGTAAACTATATCAACTTTTGTTTTTGCCACATATGAATTCATAGTCTGCAGTTCAGCCATCTATAAAGGTTTATGTTGAAGGAGTCATGGACTTCTTTTATTTTATTACACCTGACTTTTTTAAATTTATTTTTTAAGCTATGTGTAATTACTGCAACTGGCTTAATTGTTACTGGAGTTATTTTTCCTTGTTACGGAAACAGATATCTTATTGTTACACAGAGCATAAGAATTGTTTGTGCAGTTTGACTATAGTGAGGACTGCTGGTTAATTTTAAAACACATGCCTAATCTTGCATTGTCATACACAAATACAGTGTGTGTATATAGTCCTCCCTGGCCTCTTGCACATTCTTTACACTATACTGCTTCTGTAACTTGAATATTCTGGTACAAGAATTATAGTTGTCATGTAATCTTTTCTGTTCTATTTTCAGTCTCCAAATAAAGGAAAAGCTGCTTATAGTAAAATGAGGATCACTGGTCTTTCAGTAATTAAATAGACTTGTTATACTGCATTAATCCTTTTTGGAACATTTGGAATGACTTCTTAGCACTCACAAACACAGCATTACGGTGAGCAATTAATCTGTTGTTTGTCCTCCAATATTTGTGTGATGTAAAGCATGTGTGTTGAAAACCATATTTCAGGTTTAGGACCAGAATCCTTGCAGAGTTAAATAATATTGATCATTTGGTACTGTGGACCAAGACATAAATCTGAGTTGCTCTGAGTTGCAATAATTGTTCTAATGACTAGCAAAGCACTAACTGCATTCTACTGAAAGGGCTTATGGTGCAATGGTGTTCAATAATGTAGAGTTTTGGGTGAAAAAAGAGTAAATTCAGAAAGCAAGTGTGAATTAGTTAGAGGTAGCCAAAAGCTTTCTAGATTTCTGATTAGCCTGCCTTGTAGGTAGGTCGAGAAATAAAGGCTTAACATTTCATCAGAAAAGATTGTGTTTTGGAAAAAAATCAAATTCAGTAACTCTCTAATGATTATAGAAGTACAAACTGGCCAAAGGAGAGTGTGTAATTCTTATCAAGGACAGGTTTAGGAAGCATCTACCAACATGACACACTTAAATGTGATCAAGTTGTCCAGCAGAGAGGTGGTTCAGCTGACCTCTTGATGTCCTTCATAACCTCAGGGTCCTGTAATGTTAATGCAGTAATCAAATTTGCTCCTTTTCTGAGCTTCACAAATAGTGAACAAATAAAATCACCCAAAATTTATCTCAGAATTTTGCAGTTTTGTAATTGCTTTCCTGGATGCAGTCTGCTTAGTTTTCTTTGGTCAAAAGGGCATATTAATTCTCTTGGTACTGTGCTGGAGTCTTGTGCTGTTTTCCTGCATTGTTCAGCAGTAATTAACTTGAAGCATAGTGGAGAGCATTAGCTTCTGAGCCTAGGTTAAATCAGCAGAAGAGTCTTATGTTCCTGCAGTATATAGTCTTAGAATACATTATCCTATTGCAGAAAGATAAAGGTGTTTTTAAATATAGTCCAGCCAGTTTGACCTTGTCAGAATTCAAGCCATATTAATGGTAACTTGAGCTTGTTGAAGCCTTTCACAGTAGGATGAGCATTAACACAGAACTCCCTATTCCATCTGGTGAAGAACCTACAGAGAAGGCTATACATAGACTTTTCGTTAAATTCCATACTAAGGTATAATGAGATATTTATTATGTTTTCCACATGCTCTTGACACTTCTCTTGCCTTTAATAGGCACCCTCTGTCAGAGACCAACAGATACAGTTAAGAAGAAGCACTGTAAAGCAACACTATTACCTCATGCAGATAAGACTGCTGAATAGTAATAGTTATGGGCTGTATTTTGGAAAGCAGTGATTAGTGACAGTTTTATTGTAGCTAACATATGTATGAAGTCCTGGCTTTCATTGTAATGCCCTGGAAATGAGTGTCAGAACACACAGAAAAATTTAACGATTAATCTATTTGTTGCTTTTAAGTAGCAAATAAAGGCTCTAGAATTTAATCCAGAGGGATCTTGACAGGCTGGAGAAATGTGCTGATAGGAGCCTTATGAAGTTCAACAAGTAGAAGAGTAAAGTCCTTCATCTGGAGAAGAACAACCCCACACAACCAGCTGGTGCCACCTAGCTGGAAAGAAAACTTGCAAAAAAGCACTGGGGTGTCCTGTGTCCAGTTCTGGCTGCCCCAGCACAAGAGAGACATGGAGAGAATCCAACAAAGGCCACAAAGATGATTAAGGAACAGAAACACCTCTTCTATAAGGAAAGGTTAGGAGAGCTGGGTCTGGTCAGCCTATAGAAAAGAGTTTTCAGGGGGTTTGTAACGACATAGATAAATACCTGAAGGGAGGGTACAAGGTGTATGGAGTCAGACTCTTTTTCAGAGGGGTCCAGTGACTGGCAATAGTCACATACTGAAGCACAGCAGGTTCCTCTTGAACATCAGGAAACACTTTTACTGTCAGAGTGACGGAGCACTGACACAGGTTGCCCAGAGAGGTTTGTGGAGTCTCACTGCTTGTAGATATTCAAAAGCCATCTGGACATGATCCTGTGCAGCTAGCCCTAAGTGGTCCCTGTTGAGCAGGAGAGCTGGGCAAGATGGTTGCTAGAGGTTCCCTCCAACCCCAGCCGATATGTGATTTTGTGAATTCTTTTAAATTGTTTCTGCTGAATTTTTCATACACGGTGTCTAACACAGTGATACGTAAAGCCTACTTGGTCCTGAAAGCAGCACAGGTACAGTGATAGGACATCTTGTGGTTTTATGTACCCTGCTATTGTGGGTTCCCCAAAAGGTGCTATGGACCTATGCTTGAAAAATATACCATAGCAGGCTCATTCGAACTTCTCTCAGCTGAATGTTTTATTTTGTAATTATAATAATGTATGCATATGAGTCTGATTATGTTTGTTGACTTGTTGTTTCATAAATTTGAGTGAAAGGTTTTTGGCATACTTCCTAGTTATTATGTGTATTATTGACAAGGATGCATTAGTTTGGTTCCCAAGGCTGGTTCTAGTTTCTGTATCACTGGTAGCACGTGACCTATTTGAAAGTGACACATGCCAGCATATTTCTTGTTGCCTAGTTGGTGCTCGCTTGAGCTGTGGAGTGCATCACTGGACATCACTGTTGATGAACAAATGTGCCAGGCATTTCCGAGGTAGCTACCATTGAAAAGCTTTTTTTGGTGTCCGTCACCATTTGACTATTTGATGGCCATGGCCTGTGCGTGCATTCTTGCCAATGAAAACTACAGCAATTAACCAGCTACTTCCAGAACCTGGGGGAATACAGGGACATAAGAGAAAATAGTGCCTGCAGGGCCAGAGAGAAGAAATGGGGAGGAGGTGAAATGAAGAGTTCCCAAGTGTGGGTGTCAGGAGGGACTAGAAGATGAGAGTCCTGTGCCAGAAGTGTGATGCTCTGGGGCCTTTGGGCAATTGGGGAAGGAAATTACTACCGCCATCTATGAAGACAGACTGAAGGAGTTGAAGTTGTTCAGCCTGGAGAAGTGAAGGCTCTGGGGAGGCCTTTTAGCAGCCTTTCAGTACCTAAAGGGGGCTCACAGAAAAGCTGGGGAGGGACTCTTTTTCAAGGGGTGGAGTGATAGAACAAGGAAGGATGGGTTAAAACTAAGGGTAGACTAGATAGTAGGAAGAAAATCCTTACTCAGAGGGTGGTGAGGCACTGGAACAGGTTGCCCAGGGAAGCTGTGGAAGCCCCATCCCTGGAGGTGTTCAAGGCCAGGTTGGATGGGGCTTTGAGCAACCTGGCGTAGTGGGCAGGTGTCCCTGCCTATGGAAGGGGGCTTGGAATTAAGTGTCTTTAGTGTCCCTTTCAATCCAAACCATTCTCTGATTCTCTGATTCTATCTTGATGAGGAAGTCTGGGGTTCTTATTTGGGGTTCCTGGTGCTGACTGCATCTGTGTCTGCCATCTGCATTGTCAGTGACACTAAAAAATTTTTTTTGAAACCCCTGTGCTATACAATTGTGTTGACTTCTGAGCAGGAGCTTCTCCTTTTCAGTCTCCATGGCAACCCAAACTTATTGTATATTAAATGTTTCCAGCTCCAAGTTTTGGTGTTGGGAAAGGACAATATACATACCTAACCTGTTGATCCATTGTTGGGGAGAGAAAGAAGAAAAAATAGTCTTTTTTTTTTTTCTTTCCCCTTTCTCTGGTTTTTTAAATGCAATGGACATTCTTGTATTTTGTACATTCATATGGATCAACTGATTCTTTTGAACTCTATTTGATACAGTAGTATAGAGATCCAATGCTGAATTCATGTTGCAAGGAATGTGTTCAGATTCATATTACTTCTGTAAAAAGATATTTGGCCTGTTCAGGAGTTATTCTGATGTACTGGGATCCCAGGCAACAAAACTAGAACAGATATGACTGAAGTACTGCAGACTCTCTAGACTGTAGACCTAATCCCGCAAATCCCTATTTACATAAATCCCACTGATTTCAAAGAGTGTGCACATGAGAAAGCAGGTTTTACAGGATCAGGCCATTCTTCCTAGAGACCAACATCTGTTGCACCAACTGTGATAATCTCAGGACTGTTAAAGGAAACTCTGAGGAAGCATTTTATGTGGCCTAAAAGAAAACAACAACAAAAAAAGTAACAGTTTTCTGTTGCTATACAACTGATTATTAGCAGAAGCAAATCCCTGTGTATTCTTGTGTCTCTCCTTTATTTTCTTCCTGCATAGTTTGATTTACATGAGAGAAAAATGCTTTATGCAACTGTGTGCTGTCACTGCTGTTCTTTACCTGTGTTATCTATTGAGAATTTTTTAGACACTGAAAGAGGCCTCTGTCTAATAGGTTAATGACTGTCAGTGTCTTGTTTTTGGAGCTTTGGGAAGCACAGAAATCAATGCCTTCAATAAAATTTTGAGGCATTTTAGGTCTTGCACTTAAAGCCTATGCTAAGGTTTGGCTCTGTCTGAATTAAGTAATACTTTCAAAGAGTTTTCTCGGCACACATTTTGGAGGTCTATTTATAAGACTGCAAGGAGAAAAAATATCTGAGTAGGAGGAGATGGTGGTCGTGTTGGGATTAATACAGGCCTTTCATAGAAAGGCCCTCATGAAAGGCCATAGAGTCTAGGAATACACTTCCTTTGCTGTCCTCTAAGAAGAGAACATCTGCATAGTTGTGGTTGCATTTGCTGCAGATGGAGTTGAATATCTTTTGTGACCTTCTCTTGGATGTCTGTTGTGGAAAGGACATTAGGCTACTGCCTTATCTTGGTTGCCTCCAGTTCCTGTGGGCCTGGTATTGTTATACACAGGAGCAGGTGGAGTCACAGTGCTGGGTTCATTTGACGTGTAGTCTGTAGATTTCACTTGTGTACTTGCACTTTGCATTGGGCCATCCAGCTGAAGGTAGAAAGATGTTATTTCCTGTCACTTCCTGTCCACAGCACAGATGTTGTAATAAAACATCTGTAGAAAATTTAAGAGAAAGAGCTTGGCAGGTGAGTTGGACCACATTTGTGGGGAGGAAGACCAGCCCTGAAGTCCAAAAGAAATTAGAGTGTACATCAGTGATGAAGTGCATGAACAATAGGTCTAGACTCTCCCCTATTTTTGGATTCACTGCATTTAAAATTTACGGTCAGTCTGCACATGACAAGGAGAGTGGCCTGGGATTTCAATAAGCCATATAATGGTCACTAAGCTACTGCTACTCAGGTTAACAGACTAACACAAGAACATGGCAAGGTGGAAAACATAGAATCCTAGCTTGCTGTCAGAAGCTGCAGAGTTGGTAGACAGAGGCATGCTATTCCTCTAGACTATGGCATATACTTGAAACTTTTTATGAATGTTTCTAATATTTAAAATGATTACCTCTTCACCTTTCTGAAATCAGTCAAATAATGTTCAAAGCCCCAAAGACAAGGCTTTAGGAGCGTGCATTTTGACTGATATACAAGAGCTAGAACATAAATAAAGCCTTTGAGCAGTTCAATGTGAGAGTATTAAGATGTTCAAGGATGGTGCTTTTAGTCATAAGGAGTAACTTCACATTATCTTCTCAGTGCTTTTTTTTTTTCCTGGATATTATGAACCAAGTTTCTTTAAATGTGCAAGATGCATAATTAAACAGTCTTCTTCTTAAAGGAACAAATGTATTCCAATAGATTTTTCTCCCATGCCACCTGCAGTTATCCAAATTCCTCCTTTCACATCAGAAGTCCACATTTTGCCTGATGCTTTAAGGTGTGAAGTCATTGGGAATTACGTTCTTAATGTTTTTACTGAGTTTTTAACTGTCCACTTTGCTCACAACTAATTGCTTGTCTGACGTGGAAAATCCTTTTCAATGTATATTTTCTAGATAGAAATAGAGAATTTCAGACCTATATAGAATGTGCTACTTAAAAGAACTCTACAGAAATAGCTTAAAAATCAGAGCAAAATAGAGAGAATTAAGTAACTAATAATTGTAAGATGTAAACCTCCATGGAATAGGTCTCTTAACTGAAGGCAAAAAAATTGCACATTAATTTTCACAGACATTAATATTAAAGATTTGGGGAAAAAATAGAAGCAAAATCTCAGTAAAGTTTACTTTTTACTCTTGGAGCTCAAATGTCCTGTTCTGCAAAACTTTTGGTATTGTATTAGATTCCAGTTAAGAATGAGTTCCAGGTGTGCAACTTTCTGTAGTAGTTTTTCCCCAGTTTTTTAGTTAGAGCAATAATTTAAGGAATTGCAATATGCTGTAGATAAATTTGTCAGACAATGCTTTAGTTATTTTGTGAGAAGTGGAAGAAGGCAATGAGTACAATGGAACATCACTTTGTAGGGAACTGAGTTCAGGTCAGAGGAAAGAATGCTGCAGAAAATATAAAGAAATTTTGAAAAAAAAAATCCCTTATGTCTGCAGACATTTTTGACTGTGTTAGAGATATGAAGCTGCAGTGTTGAAGTCTTTATGGCCTTAGGTTTTGTGCCTGGCCTAGCAAGCATGTGATCTAAAACTAGTTAAAAGAACAAAAAAATAACAAGAGATATTGTCATCTTCATTTGGTAGGAGCAATTAATTCATTCAGTCACTAGATTTATTTATTTATTTATTTTAAACTGCACAGAACAAGAATTCTCAAAATAGCAAATGTATAAGATCAGTTTACTCTGGCATAATTGTGCACACTATTTCACTCCTCTTCTCCTCCCTGACTCTTAACGAATTCCGTCAGTGCTTTAGGGGCCGAATTTGTCTTTTGTTTATGTTAGGTTAAATCCAAATATTGTGACAAAAATTTGTATTTCATTTAAATTTTACATAATGGTTTTTGTTTTGTTTGTTTTTTGACATCTTAGAACAATCCCTTCTAGGATCTGGAAACAGAGCATTACAGAAGATTGTGACAACATAGGAAGAACGAGAAACTGATTCTAAATAAGAGGGAAACTAACTAGTTAGTTTTGAAGAGTAGTTTTTTTTGTTTGTTTGTTTGTTTGTTTGTTTTTAAGTACTCATAGCAAGTGATTCCATGTAACATCCTTCATAGTTTTCTACACTGGAATTTCATATCTTAAAACAAATAATGTTCTTTTTCATCAGAACCAATGTACCTCGTTAAGTCATTAAGATAACAGGATATCCTGTCATCCTGCTGTGTTAAGGGTCTCTTGCTGAACATGAAGACCTTTGGAATGCAGAAAGAGTTTCGCATGATTTCCCACTTAAAATAACATGCTGTCTCCTGGCTATCTAAGTGAAATAACAGATAATTATATAAACATGCTGTTTTATCTTGCTGTTTCTAGAAATGCTTTTACATAGATTTGAAACTCAACATCTGAGAGGATAAGGAATGCAGGTGTTAGAGATCAATGTCCTTCTGTGCCTCATTTCAGCACCAAGCACAGTAAGCTCTTCATCCCAGTTGTGATCGTGGTTTGTAGTGGTGTTTCAAAAACTTTCTATGGAGTTGATATGCTAATGGTGTACGCTGCACACTGCAGCTTTATTCCAACCTGCATTCTGTATTTCCCAGCATTTAATTATTATTGTACAAAACAAATTATTAAAGTGTTTGTGTCCATTCATTTGTGGTAATGTATTCTGAACATATATTCTAGAGGACTTCAGATATGAATAAGAAAATATTTTTTTCACAGACATGAGGAGATAGGTATATTCTATTTCACATTCTTTATTACAAACATTATTTTTGCATATTTACCTCTGGCACTAAAATCTGAAGTCAGTAGAGAAAAACTGCTCTCATGCTTGTAAATGGTAAGATTTTTAACATGTTTTTGCTTGCAATAGCTGTCAAAATATCTATCAATAGAGGAAACTTTGGAAAGTAGCTAAGGTTTTGCTTTAGAAAAAGCAGATTTGTGTGAATTGTAGTGAACACTTAAATTTCTTAAGCTTGGTAGCTGGTTGCCAAAGCTTAATACTCAATCCTAAATGGCAGAAGACTTGTAGATAAAACAGTTAAGCATTTATAACTTTACTAAGACAGAAATGAAATAATTTTGATTAAATTTTATTTCTTTATATGAAAGCAAACAGAACATATGTACAAACTTAAAGGACAAATTCACGGGTTGTGCTGGGAATGCCTGGTACTCTTGAGAGTTCCATAGATGGTGCTTGTTCTCATAATGGCATCATTGTTATTGATGCAAATAGGATAATACGCTGATCCTAAGAAATTCTAGGACCCAGCACATGTCGCCATACATTTTCATTAGATCTAACATTATATTAATAAATTCATAGGATTTAAAATGAAAATATGTTTCTTTGTTTTTGAAGTAAAAAACTCTTGAAACAGCTGTAGATTTTTGGTTTTGACTGTCAAAATGCATAAATTCATTGTCTTCAGAAGCAAAAATATCTAGAACAGTGTTTTTCAATCTGTATTATAGAGGTTACTTGTTTAAATAGTTTACTGTCAGTCCATAGAATCATATTGAACATTGTTTTTAATAGATTTTTAAATTATTTATCAAATGATCAAAGTACATGGTGGTTTATAAGAAATGGTGAAGATTAGTAGAATAACATTCATTGATAAAAAACGTTTGGGCAGCATGTTCTTCTGCCAGCAGTTCAACCTCTCAGTAGAAGCATGAAAAAAGTCACACAATTCAAGATAATATTTCCTTCAGAACACTTAAGAGTTTCATCTTGGAAACCAAATAAGTACAACTGGTGCACAGTTTTAATCCAGATAATGGTATTGAAGTGAAAATCTCTTAAAGACTTAGGAGTTGAGGACACTTTTTTTTTTTTTTTTTTTCCTACACAAGGTAAATATTTGAACATACACGGCAGGTACTGTTGTCTCAAACATCTGTTGAAAAGTGAGAAATGTGAGTCATCTAAACCAGTCCAGATTTTTAAGAAGTTATGTTTGGCCTCTGCTTTTTAATGTATTTTGTTCATGTGAATTAAACTTATGGTCTGCAACAATTAATGTAATCCGGAAGTGACCTTGATGTGCTTTCTGGCTTGATCTTTATAATTACTGTGGTTAGCTTTCCTTTTGGTGTTTTTATATTTTTTCATCTCCTTTACCTATATTGTCAAAACATAATTATTAGTAGTGTGCGTATTGACTCATAGCAGTTTATCTCTGCATGGTTTATAGAAGAAATTAAAAGCCAAAAAACTATGACTATATCCAAGCTTACAGATTAGAAGCAAGCTAGGAGAACGAAGTTAAAGTACGCTATTGATGCAGTACATCCAATAAGAATTACAGGGTAAAATCATTGCTATACATTCTTTTGGTTTTCTGATAATTGTTACTCAAGTTTTGTTTTGGGGGTTTTACTACTGTAGTTTGTGTTTATATGACCACATAAAGAGTGCTTAAGTTCTGTGTTTTGTGACTTTCTTTTGTTTTATTTGTTTACCACTTCTTCCTTCTGACTCAGCAAAACTGTAAATTACAGGTAATAACTTTCTACAGTAACCTGGCATTTGCACTGTGTAGAACCAATGCTGTTTTTACCACCAGTGGTGCAAATATGTAAGCAGAGGTACAGCAAGTACATCAAAGTCAAACTCTGAGCTGACAGAACTGTCATAGCCACTATCCTCTACCTAGCTTACTCACTAACATTTGTTAAACATATTTAAATGAGGCAGGTGCCTCTAAGGTTGAAATGAGTGCAATTGAGACTAATATACAAAAGGTTTTCTGTAACAATGAAAGTCTTAACATCTAGGGATTAAATTCTATTGCACAGATGCTCTTACAGGTATAATTGTTTGTTGTTTGGCAGTTAAATTTAAATGTTCTTGGAGTACATACAATATAGTTTATTTGTTGTGGTTCTTATTTTTTCCCCTTTCTCTTTTCCATAATCATGGGATTATTCAAATATTATTTGCTTACTGAGGTGAACTTGAATCCAACACAAGAAATATTTAATTTCCTGAAAAAAACTCTATAACATGTAAAAAGATGGAAATCTTTCATTATTTTTGTTATGAAAAAGTTTAGCCAAACACAGGAGAGCTGTGCAGGCACACATGAGAGAGTTCTTGTCTTGAAGCTGTTGAGGTCTAATTGTACATGACAATCAGTGAGAGGTCTGTAAAACATAAAATTTCTTCATTTAAGGTATTAAGTGACTTTCTTTAGGCCAAAGGTCAATAGCAAAACTGAAAGAAAACTCTTACATCCAGTGTATGGTTCCAGTGCACATTCAAATAAGCCATGTTACTGCATTCTCAGCTATTGAAAGTTGGAGCTGATATTTACCAGTATGCTTCCTGTTGGTTCTGTGACACTCCACCAAACTCTCTTTTGCATTAAGCTCATGTGGTGCTGCTATCTTGCTGGCATCTAGCTGTAGGCAGCAAAGTGCAAGTACATTGTTAAGGATGTTTCTGGGTGCTGCTGTGAAGTCTCTTTCAGCTGGGTATTTCTGTAACAGAATCCTAAACTAATACTTACACAAAGAGGGCTGAGCTTACCTTCCAGGGAGATACCAGAGAGGATTTGACAGTAGTTCTGTTAAGAAAATTGAAGCAAAATTAGGACATATTTGTACAGTGTTTTGTAAGCAGACACAAGTAAGTTTTCTCTATGCTCTGAGCCAGCCAAGCACGTTGTAGCAACTACAAGGCACTCAGTTCTGGCCAGCTGGCTCTTGGCACAGTCGTCTTGTGTATGGCTGGCTGCAAAATACCATGTAAATATACCAATCATTTTAATAGCAATATGAACAGAGGAGTGGTCAGCTCTGCCCTCTCAAATAGCTCCTTTCCAATTCAAGTGACAGGGCTGAGGTTGGTCTTGTGTCAGGGGTGGGTGCTGGTGTTGCTTTTCAGATGCAGTTTGTGCCTTGGAGCTGGCTCCCTTTGAAGTATCCAGCTGCCACTTAGTAATGTAGTCCACCCTTGTAACATGGCCTAGGACAGCAGTGTCAGGGGTGGCTCCAGTTAATTATCTTCACTCTTCACAAGACCTGGTTGGCCGTTTACATAGGAGGACAGGCTTGCTCTAGACTACTTCGTTCTCTGTGTTTCTTCATTGTAGTGGTATCTCATTTAATTTCACTTGTAGTCCCCCTGATTTTATTTTGATTTGTAAATAAAATAAAACCCAAAAAACAACAACAAAAACCACCACACAGAATAAATGTAAGTTAATGTTATTTTCAGAGCAAAATGCTGTACTTTTATTGAGTTATGGATGGCTTTGATTTAAAAGTTCTTAGTTTCTTAAACACTTTTGGAGAAACAGAAGAGAATTTACCAATATTTAAACTTCAGTTTTCTTATGTTCCTATTTTTGTACTCTCCAAATACCCAGTTTTCATCTGATGGGAAAAAATGTTTCAAAAATGCTTATTGTCATAATAAAGAGGGTGTGTATATATATATTTATATATATATATATATATACATGCCTGAAATGAATGAATTCCCCAGGAGTAACAATAATTTTTCTCAATTAATATTTGTCATAGAATTTAGTGTGGTCATTCTTTTTTGGGGGACTGAACTAGGAGGCTCAGATTTAACATGTGTACCTTGTTAGCAATGTTTTGACAAATAGCAGCAGCTGTATAAACTAATCTTTCTGTAGCTTTCACACGTGGGACTCAATTAACAATGAGCCACTGTCAGTATCTAATCCTTTCTACCTTTTTTTTTTTTCCAAAGTTTCCTGGTTTCTGTACATTTTTCCATGTGTAACTCAACTATTATTCTTTCTATAAATGGAGGAAAGTGACAGACTGTAAATGGAATGACCTTGCATGACATTTTATATATGATTTATAGAAGATGATGGCACTTGCGTTTACACTCCTGGTAAATTCAGATTAAAGTGAAGATTAAAGTCTGTTATTTGCAGAATGTTGTAATGATTGCAGAATCTAGAATAAAGCTTTCTTTGAAATTCCTGTGTTTCAAACTCTGAAGTGTGGAGAATCATGAAATACTGCCCTAGGTATGTCATTCAAGATTGTGGTAGTAAGTAAGAAGAGGAAGAGCTCTGTGGGTGTTTGTTATGGTAAGCCTGTGAATCCATGGTATGTATTGTGCAAAAGTCTCTATTTACCTATGGCACAGTCCAGGCACAAGACTCTGACATGCCAAATAACTTTTAATTTAACTGATTTCCGAATAGATCTGTGGGCAGAAGTTGAAGTATTAGAGACTTCCACAGTGGGACTTCTGGAATTTTTGAGGTGTCTTAGAATAACAGTGAGTACAAATGCAAACTCCATTTAAAAAGTACTCGACATTTGAACCTTCTATTTGAAATTCCTGAACTAGAATTATCTAAAGAGGGCCTTCTGGAGTTACAGGGTCTTCTTTTCTTTTGCAAATGAAGAAAGGGATATAAAGATGGACCGCCAAAAATAAGTCATTAATTTTTTCTTTCACCTAGTAAAACTTAAGAAAATATTAAATTACTAAATTCAGAGTAGGGTATTGTCACTACTCGCCAAATAGTACATGCTTGTGCATCTGTCTAATCCATATTTGAAAGCCACAGACAGAAACACATAATTTGGCACAGCACCAGAAGCATGCCTCGGCACACTTCTGGAGATTCTTCCAAATAACTTACTGATTCAAAAAATCTATACTGTTTGCCTATGTTCACGCGCTGAGTATCTGGAGAAACTTAGCATGAGTTCTGCCAGAAAAACACGGGCATTATTATTGAATTGGGGATGGGATGAGTTTGTATCCCTATCCATTTAGCAGGAGTTCTAAATGTATTGTGATAATTTTTTTTCTTCCTTTTTCTGCACGTTTATGTGTTCAAGGAAGAGAGTTGTTTTCATTTACAGGAAATTCACAAAGACAGTGTGTGTGAAATGGGTTGAAGAAGATCACTTGTTAGTCAAAATTGCCTTTTTCAGTTGCTTTATTTTTTAGTATTTCTTTACTTTCTTTCTGTTGAATTCTTAAAATCGGAATTGGTCAGTGCTTAAAGACCTCAATAGTAAGCACAAACTCCTTCATAAAATGAATTCCACAGTCAAGAAATTAGTTATTATCCTACCATGGTAACCCTTGTTCCTTAAGGCAATTGCCTTAGAGTTTAGGACATCTTTTATTTCACAGTGAAGTGCTTCAAATATTCGGATAAATTTAAGGGTGCAATCCCGTGAAATAGCTGAGATGACCTCATTAATAGCTGCTTCAAAAAGAGGCCCTTCCCCATGGGTCCCTTTCCCTTAGCAACCTTCTCTTGCCCTGGCACAGGTGGTTGTCTGTATCACTGCTTTGCTGATCTCTATTCCATGCTGGCAGGAAGTGTTTGGGTGGTCAAGGAATGAACTTTGTCTGGGAACTGATCTGGTGGAAAATATTAAATTTAAAAAAGCAGCTGTAATGTTCTAATAGTTTGAAATATAGTGCAATGAAACAGCACAAAATATTCAGCTATTTCATTTTTGTTGAAGGGGCTTGAATTTATCCTTTACTTTAAAATACATGATCTTATTTCCCACTTTGTTGCCACTCTAAAAGTAAATATAAAAAATCCAAACAAATTTATTCAGTAGTATTTATTTCAGAATAAATTACTGTTGTATGCACAGGTGTTATAAAAGTGGGAAGCAAACAAACCAAAAAAAATCCTTTAGAAGAGGGAAAGACACTTTTATTCCAGCTTTCCAAAAGGGGTATTATGTTACATCAGAATAGCTGTTTTGGTAGATTTGCTAGGGTAGACAAATCTTTTGGTAAATGAATATTTTTTTTGTATTTGCAAATTGTATGCACAGGAAAGTAAGGTAGGTAGGTGCATCTGTACTGTTTGTGCTTCATATTTGCATCTGTACTTCAGTAGAACAGTGACAGATGTATAAAAACCTAGATAGAAATCTGTATTTTCCTAGATTTCAAAACCTTAGATGTGGAAATACTGTCACCTGAGATCTTTCACTTTTCTATTTTTTTTATTAATTTTTTTTTTAATTGATGAGCAGAGAGCGCTTAAAATGTGAGGAAAGATGAGAGTGATGAAAGACAACTTGTGCCATAAGTTGAGTTTATGGATTTTGGTCTGCACACTACTCTAGGACAGACACCCTAATACAGGGTATTCTGTCACAAGAAGAAAAAGACGAAGCCTGTTTTGTCTTCTCTCAGTGTGGTGGGTTGACCTTGGCCAGCTGCCAGACCCCCACCCAGCTGCTTTCTCACCACCGATCTTCAAGGGGAGAAAGTAAGATGAGAAAACTTGTATGCCAAGATAAAGACAGGGAAGACACTTATGAATTACCATCATTTGTAGAACAATCACAAAGTAGGCAATATTAATGTAACTTATTGCCAATTATAATAGAGTTAGATGGTGAGAAACAATGACAAAACTAAAAGACCTGGCCCCCACCTCCCCTTTTACTCAAGTTCAACTTCATTCCTTCATTTCCTACTTGTCTACTTCCTGGCCTACCTTGTGGCCTCAGGGGTATGGGAGGTTGTGGTCAGTCCACAACAGGTTGTCTCTGCCACTACTTCCCCCTCACACTTTTCCTAGCCCTTTGTCCATTATCTCCACAGGCTTCAGTTCCTTCAGGGCATATCCTCCTGTTTTGGCATGGGATACTCCGCAGGTTGCAGTGTGGATATCTGCTCCAGCATGGTCCTCTCCACAGGCTGCAGGGAAATACCAGCTCTACTGATGTCCTAGAGCACCTCCTTCACATCCTTCTCTGACATTGGTGTTTGCAGGTTTTTGTCTCACAGATTTTTCCTCATTCTGTTGTGAGAGTGTTTCCTCACTCTCTTTCTTAAACAGCTGCTCCCAGATGCACCACCCATGTCGCCTCTGGGCTCACATGTGCCTGGTGTTGGAACTGGCTGGGGCCACCTGTGTCTGGCAAAGGGTGGTCTCCATCTCCTCACAAAGGCTAACTCAGCAGCACCCTGCACTGCCAACATCTTGACACCTACACCTGGTACAGACAACATATGAGGACGTTCTTTCCTGTTGAAAGAAAACTTCATTCACTACGTAGGCCATGGGGCATTAAGCCTTCCGTTAATAGGTAATGAAGAAGGAAGTGAGACATTCTTGTTTGTCCTTCATGGTTCCTTCACACTAAGCATATATCAGGTATGCAAAGCACGTGATATGTATTCTGCAATGAATTTCTCAGAGGTATATAGAAAATACTTTAACAATTAAACTCACAGCTTTGAAATTGGTTTTCTAATGTAGCTCTGCGTGTAAGGAAGATGAGATGTCAGCAGTTTCTTAAGCTGAGGTTTTGGGTGAACTTACATCATGGATGTGTAAGTGAAATCTGTGTTAGTGTGGGTAAACAGCTATTTGGCATCTGTGTGGGAAACTGTGGTTTGCTATTTCAGGACTGATTTGTTAATTTCGAAACTTTTGACATAGAATTTTGCATTTGCCTACTTTCATGTTGTGGTTGGAGACTCCAGAACTAAACGCCACCATTCTTCAGTCAGCACTCTTCCCCTCCTTCCCTTGTTCCTCCCCCCCCCCCCCCCCCCCAAACAATAGAGAAACTCCAATTAGTAGTGTGATATATTTATTATTCTTAAAATGGGATTAGGGTTTTCTCTCCATACGGAAAACAGTTTACAGTAAGCTAAATAAGCACAGCTGCAAACTTAGCTACTCTTCTACACACCAGTAGAAACTTTGTACCAGCTCTTTGTGTGAACACTCTCAACTTGTGCTGAGTGCCTTTGTGCAGTGAAATTTATTGCACTGGCAGAGCTTAGTAATACGATGGCGTTGCTAACTCTAGACAACACTGCAGTGATTGCCCAGTGTAGACAGGCTATTAATGACATACATCTTGGAAGCAATTACAAGGTCCCCCAAAATAGAAAAGCTACCATATTTTTCTTTGTAAATGCTGTGGATGGGCTGCTGAAGAGAGAACTTAGCTGTTTATATGATGTCCATATTTAAGACTTTTAAAAAGAAGGCTAAATCTGACTTATTTCATCTAAAATTTCATAGACAATGCCAAGAATAAAATTCAGACATTTTTTTCTTTGAATATTTAGTAGAAAAAAACTTCCCCAGTTGTAACTTTTATGAGGCTAACATTTAATCATCAACAGACTCTGGAGTAAAAATTTGTAGAACAAGTACATGGGAAATAGCATGAAAATGTATGTATTAATTAATGACATTTTGCAGTTACACAATCACAAAAATGCATCCAATATAATGAAGACAATTTTTATATGTATCCTATGTATCCTTAACTTCAAACCAGATGAATTATTTTCCTGAGGTAAATTTCTTTTAAAATAATATAAGGGTTGACACTTGGCCTACTTTTCCATTTAATTTAGTCAAGAATTATTATTTTTTATGATTGGTAATAAAAGTAATACACATTTGTTTTAATTCATTTATAGATTTCTCAAATACTGAAAAGATTCATTTTCATTATAAACACACCATTACAATTCATAGTGTTAAAATGCCTGACTTAGCTTCTGTCAGTCAATGGTAAGAAATTTGGTTTCTATACAAACAATTATCTGAGAATTTGGGTCAGGTTCTTCAGTTTCATTAGTGAGCTCCTCATTAATTCCTGCCTGAATGGAGGTCAAAGGCAAAACTCCTTTGGACATCAGTAGATGCCTCAGCTGCTCAGCTATTAGACTAAAACTCTTAATACATTTGCTTATCTTCCAGTCATGGTAAGTCGTAATCATGCTTGTAAGACACTTTGAAGCACTTGGATAAAAAACACTGCAGTTGTTATCAGCATAAAATCTGCAGTTCTCTGTGGTTATCGCATTGTGCTCTCTTGGATATTGCTGTATTACATCGGTTCTAAAATAGGAAATTACTGTGGTATTTCAGAAGTTGCGGTTTTGGAGCTGTCAATAAATGTTGGTAACAAGGTGTGTAAGAGTCCAGAAGCTATGGACCTTGTTTTTAAGTGGTCTCTTTTGGCTTACTGTTTTTGTACAAGCTTTTCAAGTTTTATTGCTACAGTATTCATTTTAAGCTAATAAAAAAAAAAAAAAGATATTTTTTCTTGAAGTCTAAAAATTTAAAAAGAAAATTTGGGTATTCTGGTTGACCAGCAAAAAATATGAGATTGTTTTCTTATTTAAACTAATACAATCTTTATTTTCAGGGGCTTCATTGTCAAAACCTAAGTCCAGTTTTGTAAATGCAGTTTTGTGTTCACAATTATGCCAAAAATCTTTTAAGTGACTAAAAATCTTTTATGTCAATTAAAGTTGGGGGGAGAGGGATGGAGGAGGACTTCTTGTCATGTCCAAAAATGAATTTGCAGTTATGTGTCGCTTCAGGCAAACTAATTCCAGCTGCTTTATTCCACAGACAGAGAGGAAGAATGATCCCACAATGGGTGGTATAGTCTAACAGTAGACAACTGTTGGCAGTGGTGCCACATTTGGCACTGACAGGGTTTTGGTTTGGCTTAATGACAGTGACCTACATTGCTTTTTAAAATAATTTTGGCACCCAGCACCAGAAACATACACCCTGTTAGTATAATCTGTAGTTGAGCATGATTCAGAACAGAAATAGAAAGTGTAGTTACAGGCAGGACAAACACTTTTGGTCACTCATTATCTAGCAGTGGTGTAATGGGCATTATAGTGGCTCCTCATCTTTAGTACATAAGGAAGCTGTACCAAAGAGGCAGAATACACAGAAACATGAAAAAAAGTAATATAAAGCAAAACAAGCAAACAAAAAAAAAAAACTCCTGGATTTTTTTCCTCTTTCTTCTGCAACGATGAGGCTGTGCCAGTGTTGGATGTCCCGTTCTCTGATGTCATGCAGTTCAGCAGAGGGCTGCCACAGGGCTGGCTTGTGCAGTGTTCTCTTCAAGCGCTGTTGTGGTTGGAGCACACACTAATTAATGATGTTGAACATGGCCAAATGTCAGTCTGAAAATGGTGAAAACTGCCCCCAAAAGACTAGACACTACCACTGTGATTAACCAGTTAAAATCTGGATTTTTTTTTTCCCGTCAGAATTGCCTGCAGAAGAAAGAATGTGGTCTCACTGGTGTAAAAGAGAAGATTGAGGGTTTAGTCTGGTTTCTGGTGGACTGGTGTCTGCTTTATAGAAAAGCACCACTGAAGTGGTTGATAATCTCAGCAGAGAAACCCAAGAATGAGTAGGCATGGTTAACTGAACAATTGTTTCCCCTTTTGATGTGGTTCCTTTAGAAAATCACTAAGGCACACTGATAGATCAGCAAGAGGTAATTGTACTGTTTGTGCGTGATTTCCTCTGTAGCTGGGGGATTCAAACCGTTAGCAGGCATGTTTCATGTACTACTTCTATTTGTTTGTTTGTTTTTCACCTTTTCACTGACACACAATTTGAATGAACTGAGTCCATAATGCATTTGGTCCTTTTTTATTAAATCAAAACTGCATAGGAAATGTGAGACATTGGAGTACTATCTACAAGCTTCACGATGAATAGGTGCAAAGAACTAAATATTTGCAGGACTGTCTTTAATTCTCCACTTTTAAAGTTACTTACAGCACAGAGGCAACAGCTGGACAGACAGATAACAGAAAGAAAAGTGGTTCAGCATTTTTCACAGAAATAATGTTACTTAAAGACTGGAAAATGAAGAGTTTTCAGTCTAAACCATCTCAAATACCCAAAGTGACAGTTTTAGAAATATCCTTTCCAAATAAGGGAGGAGGAGGGTGTGTATAAAATCAGGAGAAATTCTGTGGAACCTTATGGGACCATGGGACCCTATTTGTATGCTGTATGTCTTGTCTCAAATTTTTTAATAAAAATTTAAAGAGGAAGAAGTAATTACAGGACTTTTTTTTTTGTTTGTTTTCCTTTTTTCTTTTTCTTTTTGGCTCCATGTTAACATTATTGCTGCTAACAATATCTGCAGATACAACTGTTTTTGAGCAGGTTTGTGTTGCTTTGATTTTTTGTTGTTGTTATTTTTTCCTGATTGCTGCACAAAATGTCACTCCCTGTCCCTATAAACACTTTCTTGATCAGACACCTTTGCGCCTTTAGATATGATCTGGAACTTATTGGCTTATCTCTTTAATGCCACTGGAGGTGAAAAAAAGGCTGTTTCCCTCTTGCTAATTATGGTGAAGTGCCACATTATGTTGTACTGTAGTTAACAACTTCAGGGGCGCCAAGAGCCTCTAGCTTTGCCTCTTGGGAGTGGGACTTCCTCTTTAGCTCAGCTCCAGGAAACTTGAACATTTGTGTTTTCAAGACCACATACCATTGGGAAGGAAGTAGGGGTGGAGATGTGTGCAGAGATTAAGTGGATACAAGAGGCAGTGTGCTTTGTAAAGATCTAGGAACTGCAGAATTTTCAGAAAGACACACTGGCATGTCCTTTGGTGATTTTGAGTTCAGAGATAACATTGCTAAATCTAGCAACCTGCCAGAAAATTCTGTATAAAACCTTTTCATGTGTGGTTGTCATAGACCACATTTTCATGTATACTGTTCCTGTTTTGCACTTCAGCATACATAATGTGTGTGTGTGCCTGTGTGCGGATGCACAAGCTTTCATATTCACTAACTGTGTTTTCTGGAATGTATAGTTATTATTAACCATGGTAAAGGAATTCCATAACTCTGCAACTAGCTATTAAAAAATAACTTTAAAAATATTTTGACCAGTTCAGCATTAACTATTCCCACTCTGACATTGTATCTGAAAGTAATAGTCTGGTAAGTTTAAATACAGACACAGAGTTTCTGTGCCTCTGCTTTCTTCAATTTCTGATGGGATAATATTTTGGGAAAAGTAGATAAAGTGTTCAGATGCAATCCAGATTTACTGGGTATTTTGTATCTTGATGGCACTATTCAAACTTATTCTGGTATGCATGCAGTTGTAAATTCAATTGCCAATGTACCAGTTAAGAACAAAATTTCCTTTCCTTTTCTATTAGAAACCCCCAAAGATGTTAAGTCAAGGCCAGACTCAGTGTGTTTTGTAGCTACACTTAAATGCTTCTGAAGGGCAACATGTCCTACAGCAATATGTACTTTGTGAGTTCTTACAATGAGAAGGAAAGCAGTACAATCCTGTAAATATAATTAGTTGAGTTTATACCAGTGAAAAAAAATCCTAAATATCTGTATATGTAGTATTTTTCCTTTTTATTACGTAGCCCATTAAACTAAAATTGGTGAGAATCCTCAATGCTCTTCCCTGATTTATTTCTTCTCAGTTTTCCTTTTTTTTTTTCTTTTTTAAAATTTACTATTTATTTATTTGTTTATTTTTGTGATGTGAAGGAGCAACATGTGCATGTGGGTCAGGACAGAAGCAGGCTGCAGTGACGGCAGTACAAGCATTCGGAGATTATGAACATGGCAGGGAGGAGCATGCTCACTTTTTCTGTCTATAGACTTGATCCTACTGCCAAGTTTTGTCATAGGCTTCAGTATCAACACATAAAGTCCAAGTTCTCAAGAAGTGGAGCTTTGGAGAAGGCTGAATGGTGAAAGTCATCCTCTCAGGCGTATGAAGTTGGGCAGAACAGCCTGCCAGTGTGATGAATATATTTTCTGATTCTGCTTTATTCTGGTTCTGTAGCACAGATACATTCAAGTGAATGTATCTTTTTAAATATTTACCTTCTTTTTATGTATCTCTACTTTGGGATAAATATAAAAGATGAGTAAATGAAACAAATTCTTCTCTTGAATAGGAAAAATATATAATCAACGTAAAAACCAAATACAAGTGGGTAGGTAAAATGAGATTCCAACGTGGTTTTCTCGATAATTAGCATATATATTACTTAAAAAATACGAAGAGGCTAGACAACCAGTATAGTCTTGTCTGAAAGTTAACTCTACAGCATTTTTTCACCAGAAATAATGCTGGAGGTCTTTATTTGCAAAGGGTGGTAGTTGTTACTAACACAGTGAAGAATATGTATTAATGGGTGAAATGTTGTAGGTAAAGCTGACCTGTAACAAGCAATATCCTATCTATTTCTCAGAATATATTTCACGGCTTATTTATAAATATTTTCCGCCTTTCTAACTTACATAAAAAAGTACTTGTAGAGACATTTCTAGAAGTCAGACTCTTTGTGACAGAAAAGTTACACAGCTATTCTGTGTGCTGTTCTGGAAGTGATTTTGACAAAGAATGAGTTGGGATTAATAGAAGATAAACACTTTTATAGTATTTACATATTTAGTGCCTGACTTTTTTTTTTTTTATTCTCTAACCTTAAGCACAATAGATGAGTATGTTAATAGTTTGTTTACCTATAATTTAATTTTGATAACAAAAAGTCTGAGAATTACTTAAAACTAATTAATCATGTGTTAGAATTTGTATCTAAGAAATGCTTTCAAAAATGAAGTGCATAGTGCGGTGCTTTGTTGTATCATATACAGTGAAAAGTCATTATTCTTTTCAGAAAAGTGCTATTAGATATAGAAAATGCACACCATGTCTACAAATGCCACAGAACTTTAGAAGTGCAACAAGCGAATGCATGGCTTTACATTTTCAGTTGAAGTCATACTTGTGATTGAAAGAAAAGAACCATCATCTATTATGAATTCTTGCATAATAATTAGCTTTGATAATTGGATTAATAGGCAACATCTGAGTATGAATTGTGGGACAACTTTATCCTTTACTGTCTAAGTTTAGTGAGATCATACTTGCAGTTCCTTTACATTTTGAAATTTTTACTTCTTTTGCTATTTGCCAGATTTAGAGAAATTTTGTCTTAGAATTGAAAGTGATTTTTTTGTCCCCCTGCCCCCCTCCCCCCCACCCCCCAGTATTTTCCCTACCTTAGTCCTTGTTAAGTTGGAAAACATATCTTGACTAAAGATATGCTTGTTATATTTGGAATAACTGAATTTTGGGAGAAAAAGAAAAGATGATATGTGTACCTCTCCCACCAGGTTGTTATGGAATCTTACGGAAACAAGATTTCCTACGAAAGAATATGCTGATTTACAGTCCTGCTGTGAGGAACACTGTGCTAATATGTTTTTCTTTTCCTTTCCTTCACAAAGCCCATACAGAGGCGTAGAGATGTGTTCTGCAGGAAAATTTTTTTCAGTCCCAGCTTCTCTCCTTTAGATTTTTTCCTTTGGGGTATTAATAATGCACGTTTTAATGACTGAAAGGTGAGAGTTATATATTTTTCTTCTAGAACTTTTTGCCTTACATTTCCCTCCCTGAATGTGGAGTGTGTTTATTTCTACATGTGACAAGTCTGCAGTCGTGTGTTCTTTCTCAGTTATAATGGCTCAGATGTCATAATTAATTTGATGAGCAGGTGGGGGTTATTAGCCTTGTGCTTCACTTGCTAATAGCTGCACAGCTTTTCTAAAGTACTCTTTCAACTAAGGAGGCATTTCTTCACACAGAATAAACAGTGCAGCACAAAAGCCTCAGTTAGATAACTATCCATGAGTTTGAAAAGCTGCCAAGCAGATGTTGTTATTGGAGCGGGCCCAGACGAGATTGGGCAAGGCAGATGCTAGATGGGGGAGGAGGTTACACACAGCCGAGGCACTTTCTCTGCAGTGGCTGGAGAATGGGAGGCTGGGAGGTGTCTTACCATATACCAAATCCATAGTTTGCTGGCCTTATGCTCATTCCTAAAGACCCACCCTTTGACTGTAAATAAATGAGGAGGAAACCCTCTCCCCTCTTTGTCTTAATATCCGTGTGGGAATGAAACCGAATGTTCATCCAGCCGTCAGTGACTTCTGGTTTGCATTAAATCGGCTGTGTGCAATTTTTGAAGGGCCTACAGAGACTTTGTTTCATACCTATCAACATATGTAATGAACATGACTGCACTGACGTTTACCAGAACTCTTAGGTCCTGCTTTATTTCTATAAATTAGGTTGTGCAAATTTAAGGCAAAATGCTGTTTTGTTTCCTGTCACCTCTCAATATAGTTTTGTTTTTTCTTAATGAGTTTTTTTCTTTATTAAAAATTAAATATCAAATATCAATTTTTCTTTTTCATATGGAAGCACTTTGAAAGTCCTGTGGATTTGTAGGCAAGGGACAATTAGATTGAACTGAAAATGAGGCTGATCTGTCTTTTACCCTCTAGATTTTTTTTTCCCTCTGTGATCCCAAGCTTTTTAGAACACATCTCTCTCTCTCTTTCTCTCGATTAGATTGTATACTCCCATTTTTCTTTGACTTGATCTCAAGCCAATGGTCTGGAGTTGTATTGTTGAGGGATAATTTTTGATAATGGGCTATTAAAACACTTGGAGCTTCCATCCTGTCTTTCAAATCTGTATAAACATAAATTGCTTTTCTGTGGAGAAAAAAACCTCTCAGTTGGCAGAAATCAATGGATTGTATGTGTGAATAGTATAAATAACTTAAAAGCAAGAATCTTGTTTAAGCTAAATATGACATTAGAATATCGTAAGACATAGGTGACTCTACAGCAGTTTCAAAATTCAAGCAATCAAATATTTTTATGAAAGAATGGAAAGGCACAGCTTTTATGCATGTTCATGTGGCAAACAGGTTGACCCAGAAATGTTTGGTTTGTCACTTTTCCTGTTACTCAGGGAAGCTGAGTTTGTAAGACTCTCCATACATCAGTTATTACCTTCAGACATTAACTCATTTTTTTCCACCTGTATGGCTCACTTGATTGGCAAATATCATATGTGAACATCTAGCTGATGGTTCCTGAAATTAGTTCCAAAATAGTCCTAGTTTCATGTCTCATTCCTACTTATTCAGGTGCATACATAGGATTATGACCCGTCTTCAGTCTAGGCCTGATTAAAAAAATAATAAATCTATCTACTGACAGAAAATCTGGTGGCAAGGCAAACAATTTTTTTTTCTTTCTAGAAACAAAACAAACAAACAAACAAAAAACAACACAAGAATTCATTATCAGATTGTCCACTAGGAAAAAGTTCAGCCTGCAAAGAATATTTAGTAAATACTTCGTTGTTAAGTGCCTTATACAGTTTCAATTTAGCTTTTTTTCTTTTTTATTTCCATCTTACCTGTTTTGAAGTTAGTGAGAACTTTGTCTGAAAAAGAAACAAACAAAAATTAAAAAAAAAAAAAAAAGAACTTATGATTTGGTTAGCTTATACTTAAGACTTTATAGCACACTGAATGATTTGCTGTATATTTACAGCATGATTCCTTCTTTTTCTATGGTCTTTCAGTTTCTCTATTGCAAAATGTCATAGTTATGGGGAAAAATTGAGTCAAGAGAACCTTGAAGTAAGTACATTAAAATAATTTTAGTAGTCCCCAGGGCACCCATATGATTGCTCAGCACCATTCTAAGGAAAAATTGAGAAAAATGAAATTGAATGTGGAACAAAAAGTTCCTTCACAGGTAAAAGTCCAATTTATTTTCCTTATATTTTATTATATTTATTAAATATTGCTGTCACCATCTCTGCAATAGTTTTGAAGAATAACTTGTGGGGCTGGTGGACAGCTGAGACACTACTTTGACCTTATCCTTTGTCTCTTAACAGTTTCTGGAGCTGACCACTTTCATATAGGAAATAAAACCTTCTTCAATGATGAAATTTACAGATAGAGTTGGAGAGATGAAATATAATAGAAAACAAAATACTGACATTTAGCAATCTGGACTGGTTCATATGTTAGTTCCTTTATGTCTTTTAACATGTCCAAATATAAAGCTGCATGGAGCAAACAATAATACTAACACTTATAAGCATGAGAAACAGTGACCTGGAAAAACAGTAGGTAACTGACAACACAGAATAAGCTGAAGGTGGCAACAAGTGTTAATTGGTTATATGTAAACAAGAAAATCCTGAATTCATTTAGTTTGTGGTGTTTTAGCTCTCTCTGGTCCTGAAGTAGTCATTGATACTAGGCTTAGTTACAACAATCATGCTTAGAGGAGAATGGATTTTAAATTCTTTGATAAACATTGCTTGAGGTAACAGTTTATCAACTAGTTAGAGCTAATCTGGAGTCAGTGACATTTTGAAATGGGCAAAATAGCTAATTGAGCTTTCACTAATTTATTTATTTGTTTATTTAATTTGGCATTATTCTCCATTTATTTTTCAATCCAGGACCAGAAATGTTGAAATATTGCAAGTCAGTGTATTTTTACGTTACTTCTGCTCCAGTTGGAAAAAGAAAATATTGGCTTGATCTTGTAAGATTCCTAGTCCAACATTTCCTGAAATATCTTCTTATGAGACAAAGGCCAGATCTACAGAAGAAACTTTTGCCAGTTGAATAATGCTGGTTAGAGGCTGTGACTTATTGCAGCAAAACTGTAGCCCATGCTTCATTCAGATGCAGAAATATGTTTCTGTTGGAGTCATCTGTCGTTCTCCAGCACTTCCCTCAGTTAGATAAGGCTTCAAGTAAGATACTGCTCTTCACAGTACTTTTCTTTAATTAAGTTCAGTAGTAGCTTTCAATTACTTTAAATCTCTTTGTAATATTACACAGGTTATGAAATTCTGATTTCATTAACTTCTTGAAATCTGGCAGTTGGCAAACAACTGATAGACAGGCATTTTGAAATACCTTTCTATTTTTGAAAATCTTAGCCTCAGTCCTTCCTCCCCATAACGTTATATATACAGCCATCTTATGCTAAATAACGTAACTAAATGTGAGGTAGACTTCTGGGTTTGACTACACAAAGTTGGAAAATGCACAAAAATTCCTTGATATCCCATGCCAGAGTGGACCACTTTGTATAGTCTTCCAGTTCCTCATGTACAAGCACTAAGTGGAGCTAGGATATCTGTGGTCTTCAGTCTTTCCAGAAAGCAGAGGGTTTCTGAGACTGGCTACAATGCACAGTCACAGAAATCCTCCAGTAGAGATGGTACTTTAATAGTTGAATTTGTTTCTACACATTTAGAATATCGGGTCCAAAATGCATAGGTTGTTTATTTTGTATTTGCTTAAGAAATACCTGCTCTCTGTGTGTGGGTGCGTGTGGGATCATTGGCTTGTGTGATTTAGATAGTCTTTTACTGTAAACATTGCCACCGTCATACATATTTTTTTATTGTATTAATATCATGTCTTTGGCTTACCAGTGTTCTCAAAAACACATTTGCAGAGGCAAATCACATCATGGTGGGTCAAGCGTGCTGACTGTTTCAGGAGACTTCATGGATTATATGAGAACAAGGCTTCTGCATGGCATTTTCACTTGGTGCAACATTGGGCAGAGTGCATTTGGGGAAGGTATTTTCCTACAAGCATCACTGGAGGAGTCACAAAGGAGCCTCCCTTTTTAAGGAGCGGAGAACGTGGTATGCGTCTCTTGTAGGCCTTCTTAGTGTACCTCAAAGGTGAGAAGAAATGTCTCCATTCATCATGGAAATCTTAAAATCTGACCTTGTCTTTTCCATATTGCTATGGAGAAGGTATGCAGAAAGAGAGAAATGCAATAATAGGATGTCAGCCAAGTACCATTCCCATTGACCAGCACTCCTTAAAAATGGTGAATTAGAAGTGCTTCTCAGGATAACAAAAGTGGCTCAGGCTTCTGCTTAAAGCAGCTGGACAGAAAATGAGACAGTTCAACTTATTTTGAATTCAAAAGTTTGTCATCCAGAATCATTTCAAAGACAAATCCTTTAAGAGGGTAAACACTGTCACTTGTACTCTGTGAAGACCCGTATTGGATATCAAGCTTGGCTACTATTCGTTGTCTCTTTGGTAGGAATATGGAAAGATATTTTCAGCTCTTGTCCCAAGTAAATACTTTTGCTGTATTCATGTTACTACAATTATAGAATATCTGAATTAAAGGTGCAGTTACTTCCTTCTTTTTTTTTTTTCTGAAAAAGTTCATATTTTATTTTTTTTAAAGTGGAGCTGGAAACACTGTTAAGAGTTGAGATGGCCAGGATTTTCCCGTTTAAACTCTGCTTCCAGTTCATTATAACTTGGTCAAGCTTTATTTCTCTGAGGTTTAACTTTTCCATGCAGACTGTCACCTCAAGCTGAAGTTTATTTTAAAGTTTCAGCAAAATTGGGTTAGACATTTCTAAAAATGAGATTAAAGAATAATATGTTGAATTGTAATAAATATGCCTTACAGCTGTTTTATCGAGAAGCTATGGTGTCTCCATGCTTTGGAGCAGAGTCTTGAAATTTGGCATAGAGGTCACTCCAGTGTCAGGGGATGCCTGTTCCTGTGAAAAAATGCCTGAATGTGGCCAAGTTGTAAGCCTTTGCAAAGACTCACTTTGCATATGTTAACTTACAGTCACATCAGAGTTCAGATAAATTCCACAGAAGGCGCCATCTGCTTTGAGCATGTTCCAGTCCTGGAACTGTGTTGGACTTTCTGCAGTTTTTGCTATCAGCTCTTGAGGTCCTCTTTGGATATAAGAAGAGCAACATCTTCCCTCATCTCAGTGCTTCCCCAAATAGTCAAGTGAGGAAAACCCTGTTAGATTTGAATACAGTGGGGAAAAGGAGTTACTTCAGAGGTGCAGAAGAATGGTGATAAACTAGGGTAAAGAAGTATTGGTCACTTATTATTTTGTTCAAAGACATAATGTAATGATATCGGATTTATTAATTCATACAATACAGCTTTAGAAGATGAATGTCTGTTTAGGATCATCTGAGTGAGGGGACAAGAATCCATTTATAGTTTACTGAAATGTCAGTAGTGAATGCAGGAAGTAAACAATCCTCAGCTATTTCTCTTTGACTGTCTTAGGCCTTATTTCTTCTTCTTTAATTGAAATGATAATGAAGCCACAAAGCCACAAAGTTATGAAGGTTTTTAAGGAAATGTTATTGATGTGGTCAGCAGCCATTAGTTATTAGACAATCAGAAGCTGTTAGTTCTTTTTTTGTGGCAAGTGCCTTGCTGGAGTAAAAGTATGAAGAAAGATAAACTCCCTAGTAACACAAAATCCAAGCCTCGTTTCTTCAGTGTTTTGATCACATCAAAAATGTTGAGTTAGCCTAGTTTATCTTCAGGAACCCTGTTCTGAATGGCACTATTAATTGGTGTGCAGAGGTTGGTCTGATAGTAGCTATACTGTGCTGTTACTCTAAAAATTAGTCAGTTCAAGAAGGGACAGTTCTCTATTTGTGTCTGAGCAACACAGTGTAAAATATCTTTGTCTGGCTTCTGCCTTATCAACTTGCAAACTTAGCCTGAGTTGTTATAGCGGCATGGGACTTGTTCTTTCTCATCTGTTACCAGTAACAAATATTCTACAGGCCAAACTATGTCCTCATTTGCACTTTTGCCTTGAGTTAATCTGCACAGGTATGCAACTTTTAATAAACAAATGTAACTGTAATAGAAAGACTAGAATCCATTTCTCATGCTCTCTTAACTATATAATTTCCTCAAAGGTAATCAAAATAAGAGTCTCTTTTAGCTTCCAAAATTAGTAGGTTGCCCCTGGTTAGGCATGTTGCTGGTGCTTTAGTAGTGAAGCTACCATTCGTTTTACAAATTTCCAAAAAAATTTTTTTTTTTTTTGGTAATTAGTTACTCCTTTCGTCATTTTTGTATCTGAAGTCTCCCCACCAATGTCCTTCACTCTCCAAAAAAGCTAAAAAAGCAGTCCTCATAAAAATTACTAAGTATACATATTTATAAAAATTTATCTAACAGCATTTTTGAAGTTATATTTTTTCAGTCTCTTCTACTTTTCTTTGTTCATGAAAACCTTTCTGGTCAATAGCATGTATGTGGCTTTCATAAACACTTTAGATGAAGAAGAGTGATAGATTTGGACCTTTGACCTTTTTTCTGTTAATCATTGTGTAACATTAATTCATACAGTAGTTTATCTTCATAGACTTAGTATGTCCCAATAAATTTATTTTACATACCTCATCACTGACTTCTTGGTTGTTGGTTATAACTGCAATCTAATTGGCTAACCTGGCATTGTTAGTTTTAGTCAGTAACGGTTTCTGTTAGGAGAGCTGTAAACTCTTGCTGCCTATATGTTTTCTGCACTGAATTGAGGATGAAGCCACTGTGACATATACCTACATAGTAATAAACATCAAACTCAAACTGGTACATGAAAAATCATTACAGTTTTAATGAAATATATTTTTCCTTAGTGTTTCTGCAAAGGCTAAAATCTTCTGCCCTAGCTAATATTGGAGCCTCTGATGGTAATGTCCAGTTGTTATGTTATGGTACACAAAATTATCTGGATAGAAATTGTAATTGTTCACAGAAACCAGTAAGATGAAGGACTTGTTGAAGACTTTTTCTTTTTTTCTTCTTTTTGTTTTCTCTGGAATTAGAACCGTATGCATTACTTCATGCAATGCCTTTTTTTTTTTTTTTTGTAAGGGAAAGCAAAATATGTGAAACAAGTTTCAAGGACAGATTTTTTTTTTCTTCATTGGCACCTTCTGGAGGATTCCAGCTCAAAAGGTGCTTGTGAATAGTTTGCTGGTACCAGCTAGATGTAAGACTTGGTCCATCATGTTTAGGCTTGCTTACAGATATTTAGTGAAAAATCAGCATCTGTTGTGAAACCTGAATGTTCAAATATATTTGAAGGTCCATACACTGAACATGTAAAAAGGGAGATATTTAAGAAAAATAGGTATGATTTTTTTTTTTTTCCTCCTAACACTAACAAAAGAGTCAATTTCTTTTTTGGAGAAGCTTGACAGATGTTTAAACAATATAGTAGAATCTACGTATACTGTAGTCCTGAAAGACCTTGGAAAAGGAATCATCTAACACCTACTGTTTAACAGTTTGTGACACTTAACACAGAAACATCTCTAACAGATGTTGAGTTTGAGATTTCAGCATTGACATTGAAGTATGTTGGAAAAAACTGTTCCTGAAAATCAGAGATATCAGTTTTTTAAAAGAGAGTTTTCTTTTATCATTTCCTAGACAATGACCAGTGAAGGGGTATGAGAGTGAAATTATAGTTTTAGATGCACTTTTGTTAACATCTGGCAAGTCCACTGTTGCCTACCATACATGTTACGTGGGGGACTTTTCTCTTCATAAATCTCAGCTGTATGGGGTAAGCTGTGGAAAACTTTCCTGACATGTCTCATATGGCTGCATGAGCCTGGTTATGCAGATTGCCCAGCAGCATACACAGAGAGTGTGTGTTTGCACTGAGCTGGCATTTACTCTTTGAGTACTTGGAGTTATTTTACACCATGTTATTCTGGGTCCCACTCCTCTTCGAGCCCTGTCCTGCACGCTCTCTCTCTCTCTCCATACCATCTTTGATCCTGGCAACAAAAGTTCATTCCATAACTCAGGTCAGACAGACATGATGCATTGCATCACAGCTGCTTTTATGAAAGTGTTTATTTCATATCTGAAATGTTTTTATATACATTTGCTTTGCTATGACTTGCAGGAGGAGAAAGAAAGCAGTTTTACTGGAGGCAAAACAGCCACCTGTGAAAACTAATTGCGTAGGTTGCGTTGTGCTGGTATCTCTGGGAATGATCCATCAGGAAGAAAGTAAATAACCTTAATCTTCTAGGAGATCACCTTTATGCCAGAATGATCTCCTTTATCAAAGTGGTGATTGAAATATCCCTTCAGAGTTGTGGTGGTATGTGTTTGGGGGGAAGAAAGGGGAGGAAGCACAACTCCTGTAGAGGCAGGTGCCTCATCCCTGCAATACATGTAGACAAATGAAAAATGACAAACTTGAGAGGCCCTAACTAAATCAACTCATTAAGGACTGTAATTTAATACGCTTGGTATCCAGTTACTTTCAAAGAGGAATTTCAGAGACTAGGCTGCTCTTGAGTTTTGTCTTTTTTCCTCATTAAGATATGGCTTGCAGTGCTAATTTATGTCCCTTTCCTCACTCCTTCCACAAAACTCTGCTCTCTATCAGCTCTCAAAATATCTTGCTGTAGTGTTAAAAAGAAAAACCATTTAAAAACCACAGTGCTTTAAGGCACGTCATCTGCCTGCCACCTCTCTGTGTGTTACTGCAGTCCTGTGAATGCCAGAGAATTGTTTAAAAAATCAGGGCATTTCTTTAAGGCACGGACAGGAACAACCATGTTGTTTCTACTACATGCTGTGCTCCTCAGCAGCTGCTGAGGACTTGCTGTCCCTGCTCTTCCCACTCTCCAGACAGCCAGGGCTCAGGACAGTGTCCGAGCTCTTTGTGCTCCCTTTGGTGCCCCGGTTTCACTGGGCATGGTGATGTCCAGGTTCTACCTGGGCCTTGTGAACTGTGCAAGAATCCACACCAGCGCGCTGCTTGGCTTACTACAACATTAAAGGCCAGGGTGTTTGACGGGCAGGGCTATTTCGGTCCCGTTTGGCTGTCTCTTCATTCCAAGATTAGATGCCTTTTTCCCCTGTTTTTTGACCTTTGGTTTCATTGTGCCTGAGAGATTGCCCAGTCCAAGGAATGACCATTTTTCTGCATAGAATGGAAACTTACAACTGACTCTGTTACTGTGGTTCTTGACCACTGCCTGGCTGTTTAGGGCCTTCAGAGAGCTCTCCACCCACAGTTTTTGCCATCCCTATCCTTTACATATTTTTGCAAAATTTGAAATAGAGGTAATGGAGTGTCCATTATGAAGAAAATGATAATTAACTGATTTTTTGACCTGCCTATATAAATAGAGTATTTAACTGATACTTCACTGCAGCTCAATCCTTGCCATTTGAACTCAGTGAAAGTAAAATACCTCATAGCAAATTAGGAATTTAAAAAGCACTTTGCAATGCTATGTTTCAAGCAAAATAAAATAGAAACGAGTTTTCACAGCTGCGGATCTATGCAGCAAAAGGGAGATGTCAGCATGACAGATTGTATATAGTATTGGGAAATTTCATAACATATGGGACCAGATGAAGTCATGGAACAAGTTGTCAGTGGCAGTGAAGATCACACTGCATCAAAAATGCACACTGCATTTTTATATAGGTGAATATGACTACCTTGTATCATTTCAGTTTTATAGGAGGTTAACTGAGGCACAACAAGTAGCTTGCATGGAATTTAGTAGAATGCTGAGTCAGTGAAATCTTGAATGCTAGCTCCATGCTTTGAGTGCCGGTCATTCAGATTTCCAAAAGATTAAGCCAAAGTATTTGGATCTAATTTGTCAGTCATGAGTCATGTCATATACATTCGTCAGTCATACATGCTTAGCTTGTATATAGTGTAGCTATTGTACTTGTAGAATAGCTATTGTACTGTGCTTTTCCCAGGAGTATGTGACATTACTCTGAAAAACATCCTTCATCAATTAGTCTCTGGCACTTTGTGATTTATACCTTGTTAACATGATTTAACAGAAAATACACTATAAGCCTAGTTGCCAGAGGTTGGAAGAGCATTCAATCTGAAAGACAAAAGACATGCAGAATTCCCCTCTCCTCCCAAATCAAGCAAATGAGTATTGCTTTTATTCTTGTGTTTTGAAAATTAAAAGAGTAACAGTTTTTATCTCTATTGGTTATTATTGTACTGCTACTTTTTTAAATTCTGGTATTTAAAAAATTGTTTTCCTTTTACAGTTGTAGCTTCTTTTTCAAGTTAATACACATTGTTGTTGTAGGTGCAACCTTATACCCTCTCCACTTACACTAGAGGAGAGACAGAAGGGCCGCTTGTCAAAATTCTCAAATGCTGGAGGGGAGGAGGATGTTGCTGATGCCAAGGAAATCTGCGAAACACAAACCTGTTGTTATTTCAGAGTGCTGTGTTTCTGCCGATTATTGGCTGAGGTTTAAAGTTATGTATGACTCTAATTCATAATTCCAGAGAGTTACACACTCGGGTGAGCATGGACTAGTCAAAAGTAGAGAAGTTACTGACTCTTAGACCTACTTTGGAAATTGGCTGTGGTCCTCCAAACGGAAGGGAATCCCTACATTTTTGCAGTCAGGCACTGGCACACATCTTCAAGAGCAGGCATGTGAGCCAAATGGGTTTGAGGTTGCACTTAACCCCACCTGCATTTGTCACCCGTCCATTCTGACATGCTTAGTTTGTCAGCCAGATGTTTATTCTTTTATTTTATTTTTCCAACTCTGTGTTGTCAGAATTCCTGGCTTCCCAAACTATTCTGGGCAGCTGTGTTGGGCCTGAGGCTCTTGCACAGTGTTTAAAGCCAATTTTACTACTGTACTCATGCTGTTTTGTATCTTGTATCACTACCTCTTTTGCATCAAATGCTGAAATACTAGTAACAATGGTGAAAGGCAGCAGAACTGATCTTTGTGAAAACTACTCTGGTACCCAAATACTGACCATTAAGTTGATCATCTCTCTATACATTTATTTTGTAAATTAAATATCTATCCTGCCCTGCAGCCTCTGTGAAGCAATGGACCTTCACAGCTGAGGATAGAGGTGAATGGTAGCTACAAGTTTATGCTGTTGTAAGGGCACTGGTGATACTCATCAGCCTCTCTTCCTTTGTTCATATTTTCCATTAATCTTCCTGCTTATTTTCTGTGCAGTCCAGAGAGCTCTCCTTCTAAACATTTGCCTGTATTTTGCAGGAATACAGGCCTAGCTCCACACAACCAGAGAGTGACCAAGGTCAGAATCTTATCATATCAGCTCAGCTGCCTTGTCAGGAGGGTGTTGTTAAAGAACCTTCAAGCTTTTAAAGTAGAAAAGAAATAGAGTTCTCTTTCTTCATGATCACTGCATTTCACCTTGCAGGTGCTTTGTGTATCTACACTGTGATGTATGATTTTGAGTATATCAGATAAAAGTGGACAGGTCTGTGTTGGCTGGTGTGGAGTTTATATCCTTTATGAAAAACATATCACTTGGACATGAGTTTCATTATTTCTTTTCAGTCGTGAATTTCCTTAGATATCAAGTGAATATGCATTCTCTTCTAACATATTTTAGGAGTTTCATTTCCATTCCATATGTGTAGCTGTAAATATCTGCCTGGTGTATGTTCAGCTCTACCAAAATCAGTGACTTGGTGTCACCTCTTACTTTAAAAATATTTACAAATGTACTTTCCAGACTGGAATTTGGCTGGTGCAATTGCTGTGGTAGTTTTTATGTAGGTATGGCAGGAGGCCTGAATAGATCCCCTCACCCCTGCACCTTCCTGTGTACATAACCCCTGGAAGTTAATGCAAGCACAAGCCTTGCTGAGCTGATGCCATTTGTTTGCATACCATTTGCAGCAACCTGAATGACTGGTTATTCTGGTCAGAAGAAAACAGCACTGACATCATGTGATTCTGGCAAAGTTAGCCACACTGGATCTTGGCCTTTGAATACCCAAGGGGCTGGCAGCAGTCTCAGGGGCTGGCCAGGAGCCCCATTGAGCTCACTAGTAATCAGTTGACTGCTGGGCTGGACAAGCTGCCCTACTTTCTCTGACAAGCTCTGTCTAAGAGAATGATGGGCAGCCTGCCACTAGTGCTCTTTAGTGGAGTTACTGGGGATTAACTGTTTAGCAGCTCAGTACTGACAGTGCTTCACTTTGAAGAAGGGATGTTGAAGAGGACATTGTTGAGCAAGGATGCCAATTCTTTGGTGCACTTGCTGCACATTTTAATCTGAAGAAACAGGGCTTTTTTTTTTCCTTTCCAATACCCTTCTTGCCAAATTTCAGAGAAAATGCCATTAGGTTAGTTTTCCTTCGAAATTTCTAAGGCTAGTGTTATTTTTTAACAAAACATAGCTTTCTGTTAATTGCTCAAACCCTAACATCCTACACTGCAAAAATCTCTAAAGGAATGACAGACAAAAGCAAAGTCAAGTCTCTGAAAGACATAGAATACTTAGTATTTATTTATTATGACAGGTGTACTTGTGTATAGTTCTTCCACTAAAACATTTGATGTGCTGTCTATGAAAGACAGAGTGGTATAATCAGGGTAGAGGGAGAACAGTGTTTGTGAATAGTTTTGAAAACCAGATTATCTTAAAAACAAGATTGACTGTTGGTTGTCTAAAATGTAATGAATTAATTATAAACAAGAAGGGTTATACTAATGAAAAGTCTGTTTACTGGGTGATGCTGTGAATTGGTAGAAATACAGTTATTTTATCGTTCCCTCAAAAGCAAGGAAATGCTAAAATGACAACTGTAGGAGAGGTATTATTGCAGCAGGCATTTTGTATAATGTTTTGCTTGCAAATGAGATTATTTTCAAGATACATTTTTGAATAATAATTTAAAATGTATCACTGGCATTTTTAGACAGAGTTATGAAAATGGGAGTTTACTGTGTTAATATCATCATTCAGAGGAACCTAACCAAATTATATAAAGTTAATGGAAGTCTTTATGAACATTTCCTTTTATGAAAATTATGTGAAACATAAAATGTTATTGTTCTGGAATGCCTTTACATTCCATCTGCTATATGTGTAGACATAATGCCAAATCTGTATCTAGTGTAAATTGGCATACATTTGCATTAGTTGTAACTCAAGTTAGCTGGTTCTTCGGGTTAGCTGCATGTGAAAACTATTTTCCTATTTATTAAGTAAATGATAGGCAGAGAAACACAAAGATCAAATGACATTCTGAGGATAGCTTTGGTTGCTAATAGATTATTTTGACATATATGTGCAAGAGGTTTCCATTTAATGCTTCCTGAGATCCCACCTGTATATGTTCCCACTTTCTTCTATGAATGTAATACTTGGACTCGACTGTGTTAGTCAGATTTACAGGACAATCCACTGAACATCTTAGCCATTGAGTAGCATTTTTGGAAATACTCTTTCTATTTTTAGAACACAAAGAATTATTTGTTTTGGAGTTCCTTTTAGAAGGTTCTGTCCTTCTGTTTCCTAAAACTTGAAAGTAACCTTATTCTTAAGCTTCTTTGTGTTAGGCCATAGCCTCAACTGGCTGCCAGGCAGGCAACGGCTGATTGGCCAACTAATCAGCCATTATAAATAACTTCCATCACCTATGTGCTCAGAGATGAGACATACAAAAATCCTTTGATAACTGTGAGCCCAGTGCTGTTAGGAGATGCCTTGGGCCTATCATGTGGTGGTTTGCCTTTTCATCCCACCCAGCATTCCAATGAGACACAAGTTCCTCATTCGCTAGTGAAAATCCAGCTACAACATAAAGAGAAGGTTCCTCATGCAACACCTGTACTTGTTGCTCTGGCCTTTTAGTTGTGGCTTTTAATTGCCTTTCTATCCCAGAACACTTCTTCACTTTGAAAGGCCCAGGCATGACAACAAATTAGTAGTGACATAATTCTTAATTAAAAGCAAGAATGTAAAACTATAGGAATCCCACAAATGTTGTAGCTAGTCTTTGTAAGTATCATTCACTATGAATGGGGAAACAAACAAACAAAACCAGACTATTTGTTCAAAGGCAAAGATACATGTGCACATTATTTTAAACTATTACAATTTATTCCAGTCTTAATTGCAGTGTTAGTTGTCGAAACACTTCTAGTAACAGATATTAGTAGCCAGATTTTGAAAAGAGGGTTTGTTCTTTGCTTAAATAGACTCTTCCCTGTGTGGCTTAGCTTTATGGGAAAGAAGAATGTTGTAGAATCTCATGAAGAGTTATTGTGCTTTAATTGATATACTCCTATAGTGCATTCATGCATAATTCAAAGAAGAGAAATTGATTGCCTATTTTGGACTACTATTGCAGCATTAAATGCTGATTTATGGTTCTTATTTTAGTTGTACATTTCTAATTCTCAAGAGAGAACTTTACTCAATGAAAGAAAAAGCCTACAAGTTAATTCCTTTGCCAATGTAATTTTGAAGAACTGTCATTTGAATTCTTTCAGAACCACTCTTTTGTGGTTATGGTATAGGTGCCTGTATATCATGGCAGAAACATGCATTTTATGTCTGTGTTTTTGAACCTCTTTAGTTTGATAAATTACAGAAGACTGTTGCAGGGAGTAAATATATGGTTGTTTCAGTCATTTAACTTAAGTTTGTATCATTTTCTTCCTTTTCTGTAAATAAATTAATAAATATTTAGCATGTTGGTAAGTTATTGCTGAATGTGATCTTTCAGAGCAAAGAAAAAAATGTATTGGAAGTTGAAAGGTATATTTATTTTTGCTTATGGACAAATTCATTACTTTATATCAAATATGTATATTCATACTCATGATATTGGTGAAAACTGTTAAAAAGAACACCCCTGGATGATAGGTGTGCAGATGCTCTGAATTTTGCAGGGAGAGGAAAGATTATTAGAACATAGAGTACCATGGGATAAAGTTGTGGAGGGAAGAGGAACCCGAGAAAGCTGGTTAATATTCAAGTATCACCTCCTCCAAGCTCAGAAGTGATGCAAATCAACAAAGAGGAAATTGGGCAGATGAAGTTGCTAATTCATCATATTTGAGAAGTTGTCGCAGTCCAGTGAAGTTCCCACTGGCTGGAAGACAGGAAACATAACCCTCATTTTTTTAAAAGGGAAAAAAGGAAGACCCAGGGAACTACAGGCCAGTCAGTCTCACCTCTGTCCTGGGTAAGGTCATGGAGCAGATCCTCTGGAAAATCTGCTAAGGCACATGGAAAATAAAGAGGTGGTTGGTGACAGCCAACATAGCTTCACTAAGGGCAGATTATGCCCGACAAATCAGGTGGCCTTCTACAATGGGATTGCATCTTTGGTGGATAAGGGAAGAGCAACTGACATCATCTACCTGGACTTATGCAAAGCATTTGACACTGTCCCACATGACATCCTTGTCTCTAAATTGAAGAGACATGGATTCTTATGGATGTACCACTAGATGGACAAGGAATTGTGTGAATGGTTGCACTCAAAGGGTTATAGCCAATGGCTCAATGTCCAAGTGTAGACCAGGGACAAGTGGCATTTCTCAGGGGTTAGTATTGGGACCGGTGCTGTTTAACATCTTTGTTGGTGACATGGATAGTGGGGTTGAGTGCACCCTCAGCAAGTTTGCCAATGACACTAAGCTGTGTGGTGCAATCAACATGCTGGAAAGAAGGGATGCTATCAAGAGAAGTCCTGACAGGCTAGGGTGGTGGGTTTCTGCGAACCTTATGAAGTTCAACAAGGCCAAGTGTAAGGTCTTGTACCTGGCGTGGGGAAATCCCAAGCACACATACAGACTGTGCAGAGGATGGATTGAGAGCAGACCTGAGAAGGACCTGGGGATTCTTGGTTGATGAGAAGCTCAACATGAGTTAGCAATGTACGCTTGCAGCCCACAAAGCCAACCAAATCCTGGGTTGCATTAAGAGAAGTGTGGCCAGCAGGTCGAGGGAAGTGATTCTCCCCTTCCACTCTGTCCGTGTAAGAACTCACCTGGAATGCTGTTTTCAGCTCTGGGACCACCAGCACAAGAAGGAGATGGATCTGGTGGAGCAAGTCCAGAGAAGGGCCAGAAAGATGATCAGAGAACTGGAGCACCTCTCCTATGAAGACAGGCTGAGGGAGTTGGGGTTGTTCAGCCTGGAGAAGACAAGGCTCCAGGGAGACCTTATAGCAGTTTTCCAGTACCAAAAGTGGGACTACAAGAAAGCTGTAGAAGGACTTTTTACAAGGGTGTGTAGTGATAGTACAAGGAGTAGTGGGGTAGAAAGGGGGTAGATTTAGATTAGGTATTTGGAGGAAATTATTTACTTCCCAGTTTGGTGACGGGTGGTGAGGCACTGGAACAGGTTGCCCAGAGAAGGCTGCCCCATCCCTGGAAGTTTTCCTAGACCAGGCTGGATGGGGCTTTGGGCAACCTGGTCTAGTGGAAGGTGTCTCTGTCCATGGCAGGGGAGTTGGAACTAGGTGATCTTTAAAGTCCCTTCAAACCTGATAGTTTCTATGATTCTAATAATTTGCAAAAGAATCATATGGAGTAGCTAATTTTATTAAAACTTCCCTGATTGCTGACATTTGCAGATATTTCAGATATTCTCCAGTGATTTGCAAAGCAACAATGCAATTCCGAGCATGACAGTTTATACAGCTTTCAGTTGCTTTATTTCAGTACTTGTGTGAAAGTGTATTTTAGAAATAATTTAAGCAGTTTCTTAAAACTTTTCTTCTTCATTTTTTATTGAACCATGAACTGTGTAAAATAAATTCCCATGGAGTTAAAGTATGTTGTAGGGTCTTTGACTGATACAGAATAATTGCTTTGTTGATTGTACATACATGCATGATGAGATATGCATAAGAAGAAATCTGGTTCAGAAGTATAAATAATATTTATCTTTAAGCCAGCGTCTGTCATCTGCTTCAGCAGACAGTATTTTCTTTCATTCTTGCACAAAAGAGCTGAGATTTATGGAACAGCTTTGTTTGTGCTTTGTGATGCTTAATCAATTTTTATTAAATTCTAAATTAAAACTTGGCGTTCATCATAGACCATGTTTGTTTGTTTGTCTGTTTTTCTCAGTAAACATATGTGATGTATAGAACAGGAGAAAGGCTCCTGACAACCACAAAGTTTATGCAAAGGTGGGAAAGTTGAGTTTGAGTCCTGAACTCCTGAGCACTTTGTTTTCAGTGGGCTAATCTGAGTCATTTTGATTTTTTTACAGTGGTTTTGTACATTGCTACATTGATATTTTTCTGACATTCTTGAACAAAATGGAAAATCCTGAAAGGTATTAAAATCTTTAGATTTCCTTTTGGTATAATTATTGGTGATCTTTGCAACAAGTCTTCTCTAAAAGAATTTTACTCTTATTTGTAGATTGTATGTATGGTTCTGTCAGTCAAACTGTGTTTAAAGATGGCTTTTCAACTTCATGGCATTTTAAAACATTAGCTAATCCTCATTACATGCTGAGATATGTAAATAAGTAGCATTATCCCCATTTTTCAGATGGAGAAATCAAGGCAAAAGTGTTAAGTGACTTAGGGTCACACTTCTTGAAAGAGGCAGAATATACACTACAGAAGCATTTGAGTGAGTCCTCTGCTCAAATCACATCTCTTTCTAATGACAGTAATAAATAATAGATATTTACCATCCACACAAATTTTATTTTCAAAGTTTAGATAAATGAAATAAATGAGTCACCTGAGATACAGAAATGTGTCTTAACATTTGTTATTATGAGAGAAGATTAGAGCATTAGGGAGCTAGTTTGGATGATATAATTTTTTGCTCTGAGTCAGTTCATCCTCATTTCATACAAGAATGATTTTGTGTAAACAATGCTAAGAGTCAAACACAGATCAAATGTAACAAGAGAATTAAAATCATTGTCACTTTTATTTCTTCTAAGGAAGAAATACCTTAGACTGTTTTTAAAAAAGAAAACAAATAGATTGATTCTGAGTAAGAAGAGACTTTTGATACTGTAGTTTGACCTTAGTGTAACTCAGTAACAATTATTTTTGGCCTAGCAACTTGCATTGTCTAAAGCCCATTACCAGAAAGCTATCCAGCCTTGATTGGAGAGGGCTATCCACTGCTTTTCTTGATCGTTCTAATCTTCTGTCACTTTTGCTGTTGCTAAATTGAGATTGTTTAGCTTCACTGTATACTTGTTATGCCATTCACAATGAAATTGAAGAGCTCTTTAGGATGTGCTATTTTCTGTGAAGGTACTTACACACTAATCGAAGTACTTTCTTCCTTCTTTTCAGAGAAGTCTCTTATTGTAGGGCCTATTCTGTGACCTCTGAATAATGTTTATGTCTCAGTCCTTCACTGAAATATGAAGACAGAACTGTGGTTATGTTGCCTTCCTCTTTTCATAGAGCTAAAACTGTTTCTGTTATGGTCAGGAGCTTGTATTGAGTTGTTCATCCTTAAAACCTTTCAGGGTCACAGGTTTTAGGCAAGTAGTCCTCTGTTCTTGTTAGTCCTGTCTAACAAACTTGCGGGGGAAAAAAATGAAGAGGAAACATCTTCTTAGTATTAGTTTACTCGGCGTGATCTTGACAGACAATAGAAGAAATTGCCACTTCAGTGTCTTCAAGGAAATTTTAAAAATAGCAATGTGAATAGAAATACTTCTGTTACCATAATGCCTCTGCTCTCAGATATTTTGACTTGTATCTTCTACACACAGTGCCTGGTACACACCAGACTCACTTCGAGATTGTTTGTTATGCTCACTCTCCAGAGTAGTTACACACTAACTATAAGGTTAGCTGAAAAGCAAATCTCACAGTTCACAAAGCTGCTTGAAAAGACTCCTTCCAGTTTGTGCATGCTCCTTTTGAGAAATAGAGCAGGCAGTAAATTCAAATCAGTGTGCCTGAATTCATTAATTTCCTTTGGTGGGCTGTTATAGACGGTCTGTGAGAATAATTTTGGTGATAATTCTGAGGAAAGTGGAATACAGCCTCCAGACTTTTCATAGCTCAACCCCTAATCAACAAGATGTCAGTTAGTTTTCTTTGTGTCCTTATGCCTCCTTTATCCATTTAAAATGCTGCATGTTATCTGTCCCAAACACATTAGATCTGTGTCCAGTGCAGCAGCAGCAGCAACAGCATGGAAAAAGGCAGGGGGCTGAGAAACTAGAGGAACTTAGAAAGGAAGACAAATAAAGAAAAGTGTCACTGAAATTTTTAAAATGAAAACAGGATGTGGACATGATGTACAAGTGTGCTTTCTTGATATAATGCAACTGGCTTTGTAGCTGCCTGTCTATATGCTGTATTGCTGTTTACCAATGTTCCTTTTTTTTTTTTTTTTCTGGGTGGATCATGATACAGATGTAGTAAGTTTGTGTGTATTTTCATGTGGAGTAAATTTAGAGTAGATGAACTGAATATTTGGAGCCATTGCCAAATGAGGTGGTGATGATGGCTAGAGAGGCTTGGAGTTGGGGAGTGCTTCTGGCAGGAACACAATGCATACTGTATCATGCCTTTGACCATGGTGCTTTGGACATACTGCCAAGTGTTTGTAACAAGATAGTGCTGTTAACTGCACTTCACTTTTAACTTTTCCTCTGTGTAGAGTACTTTTCCTTTTTTGTTTTATAAATTGTGGTCTCCATAGCTTTTGTACCTCTGTAAACAGTTCTGATTATTGATATTTTGGCAAAGTAAGAGGTAGCTTCATACAGTTTCCTCTTTGTTATATGCTGGTATATATTCCATATTTGGCTTTGGTAATGTGGACTTGCTGAAATATGGTAGAGACTATGATTGCAATTATCATTTTATTGGTAGATGTTAGAGAAACAAACAAACAAACAAAAAAGAATGTTACTTGTATCTTTTAAAAGAGCAAGAAGTCCATTGTCAATATGGTAGTCATAATGTATGTATGTAAGGATGTACCATAACAATAGTTACATCAATTTTTGTAAGAGAAACAAGAATTTAATTTCATTGCTTTGCGTAGGGAGAAAGTAAATCTTCTTTTTCATAAAATACAAAAAATGACGATTTTAAAGTTTTATGAATGTTAATGAAATACAAAACCAAAAAAAACTAATTATAATCCAAGAATTATTCCTACATATGTGTATAGTCTGAAAAGTCACCATTTCAAAAAGAGAACAATTGCATTATTTTTATTATTGGTGATGGATTATAAAAATTAACTTTACCATACCATTGAGACTGTGCTATAAAATAAGTTCTCATGTTGTAAAAGCTACAGTAATAACTTACAGTAATGTTAAAGACAGTGTAATATATTTCAGCCAACTCTTTTTTCCTTGTTTACTCTGTTTCTAATGCTGTTTGTTAATGGATCTTGTAACTTGGATCCCCACTGGAGGTAAAGTTGCTGCTACGTGGATGAAGTAGCTGCCTTGTATCTGATGGTTGTATATTGTGGTTGTGCAAGACAGTAGATTTGCTTGGTTTAACCTTGATATTTTGCAGTCATCACAGATGCCTCAGAGAAGGTGAAATTAAATTAAGTAGGAATGTTCATAACTGCAGAGCTTTGTTAGACTGCAGCTCAAGACATTTCTGAGATAATGAGTGGGCTGTTGTCCTTCTAACTTCTGTGTTAAGAGTTGTTCTTCCACCTCAAAGAAAACTGAATATCTGTGGTGGCTAAAAAGATTTCTAGTTGTGTACAGCAATAACAAACTTCCAATACTTTTTTATTATTATTATTTTTTTAAAGTGTTGTGAAGTTTGCCCAGTAGTGTGCCATATCAGCATGCAGTAGTACCACCCTTGTAACTTTAATCTGGCCATCCACATCATAAACAGTTTTGCAAGCTGGTCAGAAAAGCAGGGTCAGAACTGTGCAGTGTGGTTTTGGCACGCCTCCCGTTGTTTCTTCATGCTTATGTTTTTTGTAAAAAGGTATCTGTTAACCCTGAAAAAACATGCTAACTGATAAGTGAGAGTGTACTTGCTGTGGCTTGGCTACCCTAGCTACCATTGTGAATAACCTTCCTATGTTTGTGTTTGCAAGAGCAGCCTTCCACTTAAGAGGGGTAGGGGGTCACCTTGCCAGCCTGCACACCTTCCTGCTTTTCCTTCTGCCCGGTAATACAGTATCCACACCAGCTGCACCAAGCTGCGCCACCACAGCTACAGAAACTCAGGTCAGCACCAGGGACTTCCTGCTGGACAGTATATGGTGCTGCAGAGCTGGAGGTTAGGAAACGAAAAGTTAAAGACCAAGACATCTATACTGAGCAAAGCTTTTATCTGGACAGCCTGTAGAGATATCTGCAGCTTTTCCCTTCCCTTCCCTTCCCTTCCCTTCCCTTCCCTTCCCTTCCCTTCCCTTCCCTTCCCTTCCCTTCCCTTCCCTTCCCTTCCCTTCCCTTCCCTTCCCTTCCCTTCCCTTCCCTTCCCTTCCCTTCCCTTCCCTTCCCTTCCCTTCCCTTCCCTTCCCTTCCCTTCCCTTCCCTTCCCTTCCCTTCCCTTCCCTTCCCTTCCCTTCCCTTCCCTCCCCTCCCCTCCCCTCCCCTCCCCTCCCCTCCCCTCCCCTCCCCTCCCCTCCCCTCCCCTCCCCTCCCCTCCCCTCCCCTCTCTCCTCCCCTTCTTCTTGTCTTCTTCTTTTTTTTTTTCTTTCTTTTTTCTCTTTTTTCTTTTTTTTTCCCTCTGGTAAAAAGAGTGAAGAATAGATACTGAGTTCCAAAGCACTGACTCATATGGCCACAATGAAGTATTAGGATACAGCCATTTCCTACCTTTGTTTAGAAATCAACTGAGGAGGCCTGGCGGATGCAGGCCCTCAGCTGCAGGGCTTCATGGAAGGAAATGCTTTTCGTCTTTATTGAGTACTGAGTGCTATTTAGCAATTACTTTGTGCATTGCGTGTGGCAAGCATTGTGTAAAATGCTTTGCTGTGTGTTTCTATACACTGCAGCCACCTGAGGCTCTAATGTGATTAAAGTGCACTTCAGGAAAAGTACTTGTGAGGTGGTTAGAAAAGTGTGGTGAGGTATGCAGTGAATTGTAAGACTGCTGTATTGCTTGCATAATTTCTTTCTGAGGTGCCCAGACTGTTCTACAGATTCAAATAAAATGTTGCCAACACTTCTTTGAATCAGAAAGATATCATTAGGGACATAAGCAATTTAGCACAGAAAAAGAGTTTCTTGACTGAACTGATGCTGCAAACTGTGGGGTGGAACTGCGAGTCCACCAAGTCAGGTCTAGCTCCTATTTTTCTGCTCTGACCACTAAACTCCACTTAGATTTGGTGTCATAATCTCAGAAAAGGCAGCACATTTGCATGCAGTGAGAGTGAGTGTATTAAAAAAAGAAAACAACAACAGTAACAAAAAACCTCGAAGGGTAAGTATTGAAGCAATAAAAGAAGCAATGGGAGTACTAAAAGAAAAACAATGACAATTGGAAACGTATGTGGTCACTGTGTATTTATCTTTAGTCTTGAAATTCACTGAGACTCTTTCTATTATTTATTTATTTTTTATGAATTCTTCTATAAATGAGTCTTGCAACCTTTAATTTTTGAATGCTAGAAACAACTCTGTGCATGTGTGTGTGTGTGTTTAACTCTCTTTAATCTGTATGGTTTAGTGAATTCATTCACATCTCAGAGTCAAATTGTTTATTGGTGACTCTATCATTCTCTTCTTCAACAGTGCCTTATTGGCATTTGCAACCAGTGTTAGTGAACACATTTTAAAAAGGGAAAAAGTATAATCCTGGAAACCCTCCAAAGAGGGGTTAGGAAACAACGTACGGACAAATGCTTTTGCTTGGAACAAAATATAAAATAGTCCCTGGTTCATGTGTTTGTCTGTGTGTGTTTTTAGTTTTTGTTAAGCCAAAATTAAACACAGTAGAGTTTACTGTTTGCTAATCGCCATGTGTTTACTTTCCCTTCCAAAACTGAAGTTGCCAACCAATACATTTCCTACCCAGTGCTACGAATCTGTCCAAATAAACATGGGAAGTAGTAAAACAATGACACTATATGAAAATACACCCTCATTCATTAAACAGAGTCCAAAAATTTTTGTGGAATTTAGCAATAGAAGAGAAATGTGCATCTTGTGGTCTCTCCAGAATATGAAAAAAATAATCACATAACAAGAATGATGTTCTGAACCGAATCTGAAGAAAAACACATATCTTGTTGTTTTACAGAGTTGAATATTGACTCTCTTATATTATGATCCCTCTGTAACTTTCATGAATTGGTGCATTTTGGGTATCTCATGGTTTTATGTTAATTGGGAGTACAAGCATCTTACAGAGAATAAATACTCAATTCTACCTACCACCTCAAACATTAAAGGTTATCAATGCATCCTTCAAAGTGAATTTTAGAAGTGCTTCTCTCACAGATCAATGAAGCGATGGCAGGAAGGTTGGATGCAAATTTAGGTTACATGACCTTTGCTTACAAGACCAACTAATGTTGGGAGAAACAACCTTATCCGTGTGACAGCAAAGAAACTGTAACAAACAGCTGCTTATGTCTCCCCACCTGCCAAATTCAATTCATTTGCAAAATTCTTGGTCTGTGGCAGAACTTTTGCTGATTTCAGCAGATGGTTCACAAATGATTCAAAAGTAGCATTAAGCCCGAATATTGTTTGTCTTGGAGGACGGAAGATGTCTTTTTTCAAGACCTCATGCTGTTTTATACACCTTTGCCAGAAGATAAAGAAATAGCAGAATGGGCACAGAAGCAGGCTGTGAAAGAAAGATTAACAATCCTAGCTTCTCACGAGCATATTGTTTTCTATATGTTTTTAGATGTAATCCAAAGGAAGAGTCACTCAGTTGCTCATGAGCTTTCTATGTTTGTGGCTTAGAGGAAAGTGAGTTTCTGCATACATAAATCACCTCCACTACTGTATGCTGTGGTTCCTGGACGAGGGGGTGGGATGGAACCGCAGCTAGCAGTGAACCTCAGGAGAATGTACGTGGTGCATGTAGGACTTTAAGGGGACCCATGATTTTGTCATCCCATATTCTTAGGACGCCATCCCTAAAGGACAGGACATTCTGCCCTGGGGATCCTCCTTGATTGTTCTTGTCAACAAGTGGAACAACTGCCTCTTAATTTCAGCAGATTGCCTACTTTTCTTCTGTAGATGCGGTTTTCTGAAACCTGTCTAAAGGGACAGCAGGAGTGCTCATCAAAGACATGCTTAGGGCCTGTGTAGCTTTATCTACTTGACACATTCCTTGGAAAGTGAATTCTGGGGGACTGAGGTTTAAAATCTGTATAAACAGATTGTCACACAAACTGCAACTCACCAAATATTATTTTGATTGTTCAGATAATTTAGAAAATAAGGTAAATATAATACTGACATCTGGAAAGCACTGGGCTTTGTCACATATTCAAAGACATTTCATTTCTTGTGTGACAATTGTAAGGTATTCAGAAAAGATTTATTTATATTTTCCCCAGCAAGGAATACTTAAATCAGCTGAACAACTAAGAAAGTGCCATTTCCATCTCTGCTCGATGAGCTATGAGGATAGAGGATGCCTGCAAATGCAAAAGAGAGGTAAAAGCAACAAGATAATGTCTCTGTGATTTCACTTAAAGTGTTAATAAGGATATTTAAGCATCTTTATTCATATTATAAATTACAATTTTCCATTACATGAAGTGAAAGTCGGAGGTCAAAAGAAACGGGAACACCTTTGAAGAAATTTGACAAAAACAATGCAGCTCCCCAAAGCTGCTTCTTAGACAGCCTGTTTCCTTTATATTTGAAAAATCTGTGGGAATGACAGTTGAGATCAAAATTTCATTGTACTGAGCACTGTGCAAAAACAGCAGAGACATAATATCTGCCCTAAGGAGTTTACAGTCTCGTGCAAGGCTTGATGCCAGGAGAGGGTGTAGCATGCAGTGAGAGCACGGGAGAGGCAGTAGTTCTAGGAACTTGTGACTACCCTGTCTTGCTAGATAAACACTACACTTAGTTCAGCATCATTCAGTGAGGTTAAGATGTAAACAAAAACACGGTTGCATTTGGTAGTCTTGGCTAGTCATCTGTCTTGTGACAGTCTTGGTGAATTTGTGAGTTAAAGATGCTGGCAGCTTTATTTCTCAGATTTTATTATGCTGGCTTGTAGACAGAAGGGCTTAGGGCTGGACTTAAGTAATTTCTCCTTATTTATTGGTTGGCTGTCCATAATGAGCACGGCCTACAGAGGAGGAACACTGACATTATGCATCTCTAGAATATCTATTTGCAAAAGAAATTTATTTTGTTTAAAGCTAGTAGCTAAAAGTTTTCTCTTCCCTTGCATTTCTGATAAGCTGAAAAATACTTCCCCCATTTGAACGTTTCAACTGGGGCGAGTCAACCAAGGTGAGTATACAGTACATCTGAAACAGATAAAACACCTGTGTTGGCAAAGGATGCTACATTCTTTGGCTACTTTTGCTGCCTCCACTTTTCCTTGGCTCATTTCTCTTGTGAAGGAGGCAGACTCCATTGGTGGACCACAAACAGATAGTGACCATTTTAAGAAGGCACTCTCTCTTCAGGCATCCCTAAATATATTCTCATGGCTCACAGAAATGGAACTGAATACCTGCTTAAATGTCCTGAATGGAGAGGAATGACATCCCATCAGGGGAGTCTTTAAACAGAGACCATGATTTCTGTGTGACAGTGTGTAAAATGGCAAGATAAAGTTGTGCCATGACCACTGGAATTTTACCATATCAGATAGGATTGGTGTACCAGGATGATGTGCGCAGTGCTCGGTGCAGCACCCTGTGTTTGATAGCAGCCAGTGGAATGCATGAGAAACCCATTAATTGACAGTTACAGAATAACCTGCCCATAGGGGAAGTAGCTTTCTAAGCTCAGGCAATTAGTGGTTTTCTTTTGCCTTTTAGCAGGAGTTTGTATACTTTGTCTTTAGTGAGCAAGCAGTTTAGTTTGCTGAATAAGAGTTTTCACTTGGCTTGCAAAGGAATCTTTTCAATTGTGTTGTGCTGCTAGTTTCAGAGCTTCAGCTTTGCTGGCCTGTCTGCCAGTCACAGGTACAATATAAATGGAAAAGGGCAGGGTGTGAAAACAAAGCGGAAAGGCAAGATGTATTTTTATGAGACAGAAGTAGTAGAATCTGTATAATTCAGCATTTCGGTGAATTTTTAAAGCCTTTTTTTAAGTCTTTAGGCAAAAGTGTTCTTCCTGCTATTGATCATGCAGTGACATCCATTACAAAGTAACAATCAAGCATTTGATTAAAAGATAGAATACTTTTCATATAGTGATGTAAAAAGATACATTTTGTACATGTTCTAATCTTTGGTTTTGTGATACTAATAAGTAAATGAGACTATTGCCTAGCTCCCTTCTTATTAAATGTCTCACTAAAATAGATGTCTCAAAAATTTCTGGTTCTGTACTCTGGTACGGTGAAGGGAGTATTATGTCGCTTCTTTGGGAAAAGATGAAGCAGTGCTAAATGTCCCATGGATGCAAAGATTTTTCTGAAATTTAGACTAAATATTCTATTGTTAAAATTTGTTCTTATGCTCTCACACTGTTTATGCTCTGCTATATGATGTGCCATTTAAAAATTTATTTTTATTTTTATTTATTTTTTTAAAAACTGTTTGTACAATCATCAGCTGGCCTCTCAATTGCACAGCTGCTGCCAAATTCATGGGTCTAAAACTTCCAGATTGATTGTAATCTACAGTTTAAAGCTACATCATTCTTGTCAAATATTTTTCAAGTCCAAAAAGAAATCACTTTTCTCGTTATTCCCAGAATTAAAAAGCTGCTACTTCTGGAATATTTCAGGGGGACAATGGTGAATGCAAAATTAAGCAAGTGACCAGTTTATGTTGAGCTGAACATTCAGTGTTGTTGGATCCTTAATCCCTAAACAGACATTTTACCACAGTCTCATTATAGTCCAGAAGTACTCGTATGAGAAAATGCAGTCATGCAGAAACAGCACAAACACTATTGACTTGCCCACTGCTTGTTGCTGGCACTTGTTTTCTTTCTTCCTCCTCTTTTCTTTCTTTCCATTTTTTTTAAAGAGGATGCATTGTTAGTTTAACTTTTATGCCCATAATGACTTATGCCCTTTACCTAGGATTTCTGATTTGCTTCTGAATTAAATTGATTTAATGGATATGATGAATCTCAAAGTCCTTCATTATGAACTGCTTATGAACTCACTTTAAAATAAGCATCTTTTCTTATTATCAGGAGAGACTTTTACTTCACACAGCTTTTCACATTGTGGCATTTCAAATTCCTTAAGTCCCCTAATACTATATTTTGTGAATAAGAGAGAGGAGAAAATAGAGAGATTCTAGTTCTTGCTTTTTTTAACCCATTCTTGTTTTGGGAAGAAAAAGAAAAGGGTGTTTGTTACTCAAAGTTGAAGATCTGCCAGCTTGTAAAGTATTCCTTTTTTTGTATGAGGGAGATTAAGTTGGCATTTTATGCAGTTCTCTTGTATCCACCTTCATGTCTTGTCATAAGGCATATAATTACTGCATTTCCCCATCAGCAATCATTCTTAAGTTAAAACCTGCTGTAAACCTCTCATTAGTAAAAGTAAGACAATGAAGGTAGGATGTACACCTTCAAATAGAGAACGAACTGTTAAGGGAGTTAATCTTTTCATGATTCCACAGTAGATGAAGAATAAGTAATTTTCATGTAAGGCTTTTCTTTTACGTGCAATCAAAATAGTTTGTGATAACAGTTCTGGTACCAAGGGTTTCATAAACACAAGGGTTTATTCAGATAGGGTTGATCTTCCTTCTGAATTTCATTCAAACAAGATACTCTCTCGTTAAGTATTTAAGTCTGTGTCACATCCTTCTTGCATCCATTATGTACCAAGACAGAGCAGATTTGAGTGTCGTGCTTGTGTTACAGAGGGTGGAGAGTCATCACAGGGAGCTCTACACCCCCTATTTACAACCTTCATCAGGATAAAGGCTGTTTTCCGGGCAAGCAAGAGTATGGCTAGACTATGTTTTTTCTTAAAAACTTTGGTCTGAATTATGTCTATGCAACAGACACTGGCCCTCAAATGATGGCTGGCAAGTCTGAGATTCTTTTGTGCCAGGCAGAGACCTGGTGTGTCTTTTAGTCTCATCTCCTCTGTGATTCTCTTCCTATTCAGCTCCATCAAGCCAAAAGGTGATCTAATGAACTAGATTTTTCTTGTTGTTTTCAGAGATTCCCTGGGTTAGCAGATCTTAGCAAAAAGACCTAAAAGTTATTATTTGCAATCTTCCAGAGTTTTACTGATAATGAAAATATACCTAAGATGTCCTCCCTGTTATGTTAACATTTGAAGGTGACATTTTCCTATGGAAGGCCTACAGTAGGATCATTGGCACCTGTGTTTTATGCCAGTGTTTACTGAACAGCTATACTAACCTGACAAATTTGCAGTTTAAAAAGGAAGAGCAGAGAAGGTAAAAAATGAAGGAAATGAAGGAAGGAGGGAGGGAAGAAGATCCAGTAAACAGAAAGAAAGATCAGAGGACTGAGTTGTGTTTATGTCAGGTGAACGATCACAAATAGTAAAGATCTTCTGAATAAGAAGACCCAACATTGCACAGCTGATTTGCAGGATTTACATGCATAGCTGACGACAATAACACACAACCAAACAGGGTTCAGGTAATTTTTCAAAAGTGTTTAGTGCCAGAGACATCTTTTTACCTGTTGTTACACTGCATTTCAAAATCAAAAATTACAAAGATATAATGTTCAGTTGTTGGAACAGGGTACTAAATGTTATCTATGCTGAATTCCTCTTCCTCATGACCTCTCCCTCAAAGAAAAAAAATAAAAGGAGAAAAATATATTAAACAAGTAATTTTCACATGTTAGAAATAGGATTGTACCACAATAAAAATCATTTCTAAGAAACCTAAGAAATATTATAATACCAATTATAATAATGATGAAAGATTCTAAATAAATTGGTTCTTCCAGAAGCTATCCACTAGAAGTTGAAGTAAGAGCCAAACCACAAGCTCTTTTTTACTTCTGTGAAAGATTTAGATGTCAGATGTAATGCTTTCCAAAACAAGGATGTGCTTGAGGAGAAAAAGAAGAAAAATAATCATGTTAACCAAAATAAGTAGAATTCAAAGTTACTTTTGGAGCTTTCCCTTTCCTATTGAGACAAAGCAATAGGAGAGGAAATGTGCTTAAAATAAAATTGACTTTAGATGTAAGGTACACTTGTCCACTGCACAGCCCACTTCTCAGTTGCAGGATGGGAATATTCTCTGAAGTCACCGAGTTTTATTCTTCCAAGGGTAGAATGGTTTCCTACATCTACAAGGACCGTTACAGAAAAGAGAATGCATATCAAGTTAGTTCATTCAGATGTGTGTTTACACATCCTAGAGTCATGAAGCACTGCATGGAGTGAAATATTAAATAAACAAAACAACATTCCACTCCTGACTTTTCTCCAGGTTCTTTGAACCTAATTACCATAACCAGTACCAAGTGCAGGCATCACTACAGCATAATGGGCCACCATTGTTCTCAGGTCAAGTTAAACTACAAAAATCAGGTAGACAAAATTTTTGTACAAAAAATTTTTGTACAAAAATCAGGTAGACAAAATGCACAGTCACCAGTTAAGTGGCTCACTGCATTTCCAGGAGGTTTAAATGCTCAACTGTTACATAAACCAGCATCAACTTGTCTGCTAAATGTGGGCACTTATATTTGGGATTCATACAAAATCTGGGAAGCAGTTATTTCTTACTCCATATTTATGAATAATGACAAGATGCTGCCAGCTGGTGTGTGTAAAGTTGTCGAGACCAATCTAAGAAGAGTATGTTTGTGCATCTTTTCTTATGGCGGCTTTGAGGGCCAAGGAGGCAGACTGGATAATTTTCCAGTGACTGCTAAATGACCTCAAGCTCTAGTAGAACTAAAGCCTGCAAACTCTGCAGCTTTGGCTGCTGTGACAGAAATACTAAAAAAATAAAAAAATAATAATAATAATAAAAAAAAGATGGAATGGTATCAGTACTTATATTTTAGGACAAATGCTGTCTGAGAGAAAAAGTAAGCTTTCCACCCAGGCATGATATTTCAAAAGTTTGCAAAGGGGAAGTTTTCAGTCATCATCAGAAGCATGTAGTGGTGATTCCTCTCTGAAATAATGAGGTAACAGTTGGAGCTGCAACCTGGTGGGGTAGGCATTTGTATCTGCAGTGCATTCTATAGTGTTTCTAGGTGAAAGACTGCATGTAAACATTCACAAAATTTATTTTTCTTTTTAAACCACATTCCTTGACATCTTTTGGCATGCATTTATTTTAAATCTTCTGTACACACAGAGCTGTAGATGGCCACACAGTTGTATGGCTTTTCTGCTTTTTTAATTTTTTCTTCCCCTGAGTACTATTTAGTTAGGAGAGAGCTATCCTTCAATAAACATCTAATGCCCAAGCTGTATGCAATACATGTGAAAACTCTAACTGAACATACTGGATTCTGAAAGCAGAACACCTGGGATTTGGAAAGAAAGGAAAAAAGAAGGGACGGGTATTAATATTGTAGGAAAGGGGTAATTTTCCACAAGAGAAAGGAAGAAGACAAAGGCAGAAGTACCATAAAGGACAGTTAGATTTATTAGTAGAGAACCCATTTTTCACATGAGGTATGTATGTTTTTACTTAGCATAGACAACAGCTCCATTTCTGGAACTGAAGACTCCAGCTTCCACCAGGATCACCAAAAATTACTTACGACTCCTTAATTCCTCTGAGTAAAAGTGACCTGTATAATTACTGTGAAGAAAATCCTTTTCTTTTGTATGGCAATGGTTCAATTTCTGCTGAACAAACAAACAAACAAAGAAACAAAAACATTTATTCATTTATGATACTTATGCTTAGTTTTGTATTCTAAATATGTGATTATAAATGATTATAATACAACTCATAAACCTGTAAATACTATAAAAAAAAAAAGGTGTACTGTATAAAGCACTAGTAAAATGTAGCACAGTTCTTGCTAATATTTTGCCAATTGAAGAATTTACTCATCTCTCTCCCCCCCCCCCCTTTTTTTTTTAAATATATTCTAGCCTGTTTACATCTAAAAAGCACATTAATTTAAACAAAATTGAGTTCAACCACGTGGAATAAAAACAAATAATTACATTGATGTCATAATGTCTCAAAAGACAGGTAAATGTGAGAATGTTGTCTGTTATAATTTCCATCTACTACTCCACTGTGCTAAGGTACTGTAGAGAAGGGAGATCAGTGCTTATTTATGTGTTTTTTTGTTTTTTTTTTGCTATACCTGGATACAATGAGATGATGTGGGTAAGATTAGGACTCTCTGAAGGCATCTAGACAAACTGTGATTCATTAGACATTCCTGAAGCATGGTGAAATGGAAAAGTCAATGGAGTACTGTAATATCTGTGGTACAAGTTATGCAAGGACAGTTAAGAGTATAGTGTTGAGGGATTAACATTTTGTGGTAGAAATTCCATCTAATTAAATAGATGATGCCATTCTTAGATCCTACCATAGTGGTGTCTGTAGACAAATGAATCCGAAGTCAGCATGCGTGTTTAGAGCTATAAAGCTAAAAGAAAGGCTTACTAAGTAAAGAGGATAATTTCAATTTCTTTTTCAAAATAATCAAAACTATACATGTCACTGCAGAGACGGACAGCCCCTTAATTTTATTTTGCAGTGAATACTTGGCCACATCTCTGAGAGATGTTCTGATCCATGTTTTGGGGAAAAAGAGTTATTTAACCTCCTACAAAGACTCCAAGTTTCTTGTTGAACCATGAGTTGGTGTTAGGGTGATTCTGTCACTGAATAAGTGGAGTGAGCAGATTCCCTCCTGTGCCAGTTGCCATCTGCTCAGTATGCCTGTCATGTATCCTCTACTTAGGTCTGCTTATCACCCAGCTTTTCATCAGGAACCTCAGCTTTGTGGTCTTTTTCCCTTTGCTGACTCTCCTACTTTTTTTGGCTTGTTACCAGAGTGGATGGGTCTGGCTACAACTTCCTCCTGTGCCAAAAAACAAAACATCATTTTCAGCTTTTGCACCCTCCTCTCCCAGGAACAAGAGAGAGAAAAACAAATCCCTCCACAATGAGAGAGGGTTGGGAAGGAGGTAGCTTCCAGCTCCTTCTCCTTCACCACTAACTGCAGTCAAGAGAGGTGCAGAAGAGTGACAAAGTATAAGAAATGACAGCTTGGGCTTGCTGATCAGAGAAGATTGGACTTCTCTGTTAACATCCAAATTTTTTTTTGGCTTGGTTATCACTGGAGATGGTGCAAAGTCATGGCTGAGTTTGGATGGCTGGCAGTAGAGCGAAAATGTAGCGAACACTCTACCCCTCTTTTTGCTGCTCAGCTGAGCTGTAGTCCTTTAATGGGAAGTATGCAACAGTGCTCCACATCACCCCATCCAGCAGTTTTAGAGAGTCTCCTACCAAAATCTGCTCTTTGGGAATCAGTAGGGCCTGTGTATTGTTTGTACATGGTATGCTAAACTGTCAGGTGGTGTGGAAGACTCTGGTTACCCTCCTGACTGACACCAGCCTGTCTTAGGTATGCAATGTTATCTTGTACAGGCCAGGAAAAGCTATGAAAATGGGAAGTGACTAAGTAGATAAAATTTCAGCAAAATATTCATGTGTGTGGTTTGTGGCCAGGCCACACCTTAAAAAGTCTCATCTGTAAAAGAGATTATATTTAAGTAGTGCAGACTGTTCTCAAGTCATTAGAGAATTTCTCGTCATGGAGCTGATCCTGAGAGCAGTAAAACATGAGCTGGAGTCTCTAGAGCAATCTGAAATCCGAAAGACTGATATTTAGACTGTGAATGATCACTTGGAACCATTATGCTATTAGAAAAGAGAAATTACCCAGGACAACCAACATGTATGTTTCATTTTGGAAAACAAGTTGCCAGTCTGAAGTATGCAAAGACTACCTGGGGTCTTTTTTTTTTTTTTTTTTTTTTTTTTTTTGGGGGGGGGTGTGGGATTTTGATCTCAAAAAGATCTCTGTTGTCTGCTTGAAGTTTCTGTGCCTGTGAGTTATGATGCTGGGTATACTAATGCAATATGGTACTTTTGGGAAGACGGACATGCCCTGTGGTTTGAAATAATCTTTTGCAGAAGTCAGCTTGGGAGGATTTTCAAAAACACCTTTAACTGGCAACCTTCTACTCCCACTTGAGGGGAAAACAGGCAGGAAAAATGAGTTTCAAATAAGAATAAAAAAAATCCGACCATTCTTTCACAAGAAACGAAATACTTGAGAGGATTCAACTTAGATATATGGATCATGTCCACTTTAACTTTTCAATGCAGTTTCTGTCATATGTGGTATATTTTTACAATAGCAAGGTTGATAGGTCTGTTGTTAGAATTTGCAGATTGCTTTATATAAGAAAGTTAATTTCTAGAAATCTAGGGTGGAATCTCTTATTTCCTGCTTAAGTTATCCCACTGGGCTTCAATATGACTACTCACAAGTTAGACGTGTATTCAACAGTATGGATTTATTAGGTTAGACTTATAAACCATGCCGTCTGTGAGTCGTATACGGCTGAAAAGCATATCTCAGAGATGGCTGAAATTCAGTTGTGTGTGAAACATGATTCTTGGGCCTAACTTTGCACTTGGCTACATAAATCTGCATTAACTCTAATGAAATTTATAGACTTATTCCTATTTTATCTTGAAGTTATTGATAGATGCCATTTACTGAATAGGTCTAAGTACACATTTGTAATTCAGACTATTTTGGGGCCACATGATTTATTAGCTGTTTTAACATCTCTAGCCAATGGAAAATCCTCAGATAATCAAGTTGCACGATGTACTTTGGATCAGAAAAGTGTGATTTAGAATAAGCATATTTCATATCATGTAAACAAATTGAGTACTTTTCCAGGTGCGTAAATGAGTTTTTGAAAACTATCTTATGTATTGCCAATTGGAAGTATTAGGCTTTCTTTGGTATGGAAATATGTCATGGGTATTTGTGGATGAAATGTTTAGTACCCAGTGGCAGATAGATCAATAGGAATTTGACATAGTTATGTCATTTATTTTGTAAGCTGCTTTTGTAGTGAGTGCTGTTGGGTTTCACCCTTGGCCTCAACAACTCATCTGTTTCACTACTTGGCGTGCTCTGAAGACACTGCTAATTTTAACACATTTTGTGGTTTTGTAATGTGGCAAATTCCCACTAGATGCTAGACAAACAACTTCTGCATTTGTGATTTTAAGCCACACTTGAACTGGAGCTGTCAGAGGTAAAGATTAATACATTGTTCCAGCTGATTAGTTGGTTGTCCCTTCCAGATTGTTCAAGGATGTTTGCACATTGGAAATTTTATGTAACTTTAAGTTTTGAGTTTGAAATTGTCATCAAAATACACAAAACTATTACTGCAGCATCAGTGAACACTCTGTGACATTTTAGTTGTTTTTCTAAGGAGTGCAAAGATTTTTTTTTTCCACAAGTTGTTTTCCGTTTACTGTTCCTTCAAAAAAAAAAAAAAAACCTCTTTAGTGTACTGTTGTTTCAGAATATGTTTTTAATCTTCAAGTGCATGTTGATGTTTAATGATAAGGCAAGAGGAAAGACTGACCACACCTTAAGAAAAATGCTCTAATTCTACAGCCTAGTTGCTCCCTTTCTTGGAAAATCTTGTATGGCTCTCAGAATATTCATCACCATTTAAATTTGCGTTTTCCTCTAAAAAGGATGCAAAACACTAAATCCCTTCTCCAAAGGGGAATGTTTGTAATAACATGGAAGGGGAGAACAGATGGTATCATAAAGCTTAAGGGGAAAGTATTGCACTTTAATTCAAATTGTTTGACAGAGTTAAAGACAGCCACTTAGTTACCAATTGCTGAAGTTATTTATGCTCCTTTGCGTAAAGGGATAAAACAAATAAACAAAAAATTAGAATGTTTTGTACATTTCAGAGAGAAAAGGGTAAGATAAAACAAAAGGGTGTTTTATTTGTGTATGTATTTATTAATAGCAATACCCTAAACGTGATTGATCTTTTTAAACAGCCAAACCAAATAGTTAGAATTATATATATATTGTATAGGTTTTGTTTTCACAGTGAACAAGTTAACCATGTTGCAGTGTGACAGCCTACTAGGAAAATAAATAGATCTTCGTTACTTGGAACCTTTTGCCATTTTCCCTCCTCTTTCAACTAAATTAGTTTTGCAGTGCATCAGGATTTAGGTTCTGATTCAGTGCATTAACTTATCCCCATACTGCTTTGATTGAACAGCAAAGCATCCATTACCAATGCCATATCCAAAGTGACGTTTCCATACAGACTGCCTGCTGTTTCATTCATAACCACAAAGCAGCCTGAAATGACTTTACTTCTTTTTACAACTTGCAAGGAGTTAATGGACTGTGCTGGCCCCCTGCCAAAACCTTTAAGAAACTTTATTAATGTGTTATGGGGCTGAGACACCATAGTGTGGGATTTTATTGGTTATTCATTTTAATGAATAAAAATATGTATGCACTATTAAAACCATGTTTTCAAGCAATTGCCTTCTAGTAAATGTTAAGTCTTTAACAATGATATTCTTAATATTCACTAATCAAGTTTTTGTGTTTTTCTTTTCATAATCTTAAACTTAGCAGGGCAAGAATATTAAATATGCATTGTGAACGTTCTCTTCACCACAGACCCCACCTTTAGCTCAGAGAATATTCTTTTCTGATGCAGAAAAAGGAGCATTGAAAGCTTCTTGTTGGATGCTGCTGTGTTCCTACAAATAAGTCATTGCAGAAGATGAAGAGAAATACTTTAAAGACTATGTCTGGAGCCGTAGGCAGCCTGTATATACAGTACAGAACATATGAAGATCTGATGTAATGTAACTAGCTTCAAAATTAATGCCAGAAGCCAGCTGCTGATAGGCCAGTTGTCTGATGTGATTTCAGTGTAATTTTGCAAACCATTCTTCTCGACAGGCAAAGGAATTAGTTTCTGTTATACATAAACACTTCCTAAAATTTGGAATTCACTCAGACGATGAAATAGATGAGACTAAGTAAAGTCTTGACATTTTTTAATGCCTGAGAACAAGAACAGGGATGTTTCATTGCATAAAGACGTGATTGTGTTTTTAAAAGAAGGTAGTTTCCTTATTTTTCCTTCCATTATTCAAATATAAATAAATGATTTGGTAGCGTCATTTTTCACTGAGAAGCATCAACATTTTCAGTCCGTGTGTATTTTTTAAACTGAAAAATACTGTTTTTTTTTTTGTTTGTTTTCCTCCCTAACACTGTTAAATAAAAAGAAACATAGCTTTAATGAAAATATCAGTAGGAAATACAGAAAGAAATATGCAAGTGAAATTCAGTAGGCAGAAAAGGAATTAAGAGTTTGTATTGAAGCAGAAAGTTTAAATAAAAATGCCTCACTGTTTAAATAGTTTACTAGTAAGCGGATGTTGACAACTGTTGTCTGTATAAAAATTTTCATTCTGCTTTCAGACTTCTCATTTGAGTTTGAAATGTTCAAAGCTCTCCTAGAAAGCAGTTGTACTTTGCACATAATTTGAGCAAAAAATATCACAATGATTTGCATGTATAAAGAAACCCATGAAATATGGTCTTTCTTGATGTAAGAATAAAAAGACCTTGTGACCTTCATTTATACTACTTTCCTGGAAAAATACCTGGATGTAGAAAGGCTAGTGTTTGCTGAGGAAATGATCTTTGCTGAAGAATGCTGCAATGATTATCTTAGGTTTGGTGAGGGTGTGCACTGTATTTTGCTGGGAATAGTGCTTCAGGATCCTAGTTGTAGTTCTTACTAGTTCCATCCTCCCTTCAACCTCAGTGGGTCTACACAAGAACTGCAGTACTATTTGCAGTGCACAGACCTGATACAGCTTAGGCAGGTCATAGACGTCTGCAGTAAGTTAACAAAGCTCCCAAGAAGGTGCTTCATTCAGTAGATCATCTCCAATGGAAGATTTGGTCTCATGAATGCAGTTTCCAATTAAAATGGAGGCATTCTGATGCTAACAGAGACTCTATGCCTAACCAATATGTCTTTTTTACACATACATATATGCAAAGGTGCTGCATGTGCAGCTTTAATTTAGTTTCTTTCTAAGTTTGTATAAGTTGTTAATGCACAAATATTTAAGACATTATACAAATTTGATGGAAAATATGAACAAAAGACTACAAGAATTGCTATTGCACGTTATCCAAAGAGCTAAGAAATAACCGTATTCCCAACATTGATTGTGACATCTTCACTTCTGAGCATCTGTCTATGCAGCCATGTTTTCCACTTGCAGCTTTTGTGTACTTTAGGTGAGATACATCAGAGATCTTTAGATGTGAAGAATAAACAAAAAGTTGATGCAAGAAGGAGGACTAACGTGGTAACTTTTGTCTCCTCATTTTCCTGAATCAAGCACATATTTCAGTGTTCTCTTCCAATAGATTTGTACAGCATTTAGAGCTAGCCATTAGCTAAGAAATGCAAAGCAAGTGAAGGTCTTGCTCACATTTCTGTTAAGTTGAAACATCTGTAGTGATGCTCCTGATAGAACAAATCCTTTGATTTTTCCTGTCTTGATAATTCTTAGCGAAAGGAAGCAACCATAGGCAAACAGCAACTGTCAATAAAAATATTATGCCTTCATTCTTTTTTCCTTTGAACACTTCAGAAACCTAAGTTCCATTGACAGTGAAAATGTGAAACAAGTTGTAGAGACCTTTTTAAATACACAAGTAGGACTGCTAATATGTAGAGATGTTTCCTGCAGCATAAAAATTACTGTATGAATATATATATATATATATATATATATATATATATATATAATGGTAAATAGAATTTCAGAGCCATTTGAAACCCAGGAGTGTTAAATCTCATTTTCTTACTGCTTACAGCATGAAAGTGCAGAATTTCATGCTAATATACAGTAGTCTTTATCCTTGCTTGCTGACCTGACATCAGATTGGTCAGCTAAAGTGAAACCCTGGAATTTGAGCCTGAGAAGATTCTTTTTTTTTTTTTTTTTTTTTTTTTTGTCCTTAACAAATTAACAGAAATGTATTTTCTTATGCACTTTAAATATTTCTTACAGTCCAGTGAGGTAAAAATGAGAAATGTGGGGAGTTTCAATAAACTAAGTACTTGGTGTTTCCATGGGGAAAACGACCTGTACTTGAGAAAATTACATAATTTTGTAAGGACAGTGTTTTACATGCAGGAGATTAACCATGACAGATTATTTGGAAAATGCAAGTGGCAAAGAAGGTGGCCCTGTGTGTATCTGAGTGATAAAATGTTTTGAACATAATTGCTTGGTAGCTGTTTTTTTTTTTTTTTTTTTTTTTAGAGGGCAGTTTAAAGGTGTACTTATTAAATATTGATAGAAGAGGGACCAATTGAAATTGCATGCCAATGCAGTCTTCATGCTCTTTGGAACCTTAACCCCAGCTCACTGGTACTTCCAAGGACACCAGCATTACATAGCTGTGTGACTTTGACCCTGATTACTAATTAAACAGAAGGTGAAAGTCCCCAAATTCAGGAGCCTATCGAGTGGACAGAACTAGCGCAGTGAATGTCCTTTGCATTTACAGGGACAAAGATTTGCTCAATGGAGTAGAACAGCTTAGAAATGAAATATATGTTTTATAAATAACCGATTGGGCCTGTTCTGAAGTCTTCTGAGGCAGCAGTGCAGCCACAGAAAACAAGCAGTTCATGGGTCAGTGGACTAGCATTTTCATAAAACGCTTCTGTTCAGATGTTACTGTATAATGGTAGGGAAGTTCAAAACAGAGAATAGACAGGGGGAGCACCCACAAGGCCAGCTTTCTATTCCCATAATGTCTGTGAGTGTGAGATTCTTCTAATGGCCTGTCTTCTGTGAAACCAACTTCTTACTCTCTTTTTAATTGCAACTGATGATAAAATCCCTGTAGAGTTCTATAAATTTTTAAAGAAAATTCAGTGGAAGTGTCACAATACACTCAAGTGTCCCCTGTCATTACCCAAACTACATGGTAAAACACACTTTAGGAACTGTTGAGTGAGCAATAAGAAAACAGTGATCTTTGCTGAAGCTTGAAATGTCTCTGCTGCAGTCAAGGCTGGTTATGATTACAGAACAGTAAGTAGGCCCAAACAGTCCCTCAATTTTATTTGATTTAATGATGATCACAGTAAAAGAACATTCTCCCATCTTTGTTATTCAGGCTTAAGACAAAACAGGCAAGTCTTCCTGGTTCTTGCTAAGAGTAGGGAAGATAGAGTGGTCCCTAGCAAATCAGAGAGGCAGACATTGCAAGGACAAGATGTGTGGAATGATTTTGTACCTTGTTGCTGGCTGCTTGGAAAAGAGATTTGCTTTAAAAGCAGGCAAATGCGTTCAGCGTGAAGGACGTCTTAGGTGCTTGAGACTCCACCAGCGCCTGGCGACAGAGTGCAGAATAGCTGTGCTTTGCAAAGGTCTCAACGTATGTGTTGCTGGCACAGGGGGAGAGTATTACGACTCATGCATAATTTAAAACAATAAAATTTCGCTTCCCTTCAGGAAACCCATCCTCCCTCCTCTTTTCCCAGTGGTCCTCTTTTCCCAGTGTTCCCTGCAGCCAGTCTGCCTTCCCACTGCCTCCCTGTTCCAATGTCCTGGGAGCACGGTACCACGAACCTGTGCTGCCAGGTCCTGCATGTGAGGGGAAGCTGAGTTCTCTGCTTCATTTGAGACAATCAGGCAGTTTTAAAACCAGCTTTGGCTTTTGCCCTTTGCACAGGACGACACTAGGTCGACGACATTTCAGGGTAACTGTTTGGCAGCCATTTTAGATACTGCCTGCGCTGAGAGCTCTCTGGCTGCCAAAAATTGCAGACGCTCTGTGCCAAAACACTCTTGGCAGTAGAGATAAACTCTGTAGAGATACACAGTCCAGAAATATCTTATAATTACAAAGCGCAGGGGGCAGAATGTTTTTACAATACAGCTGTGCTAATGTAAACATTTAATTTGGCAGCCTTTTCCACCCACTTTTCAATTAACCGGGTTTATGCAGATACTTCAGGTCTGTAATAAACTTTATTGCTACTTCTCTTAGAGTACAGTTTATGAAACACAGATCTGAAGTATTTTGGGGGCTTTCTATCCATTTAGTAAGGCACATTGAAAATGTTAGGCTATCATAAAGGGGAAGTGTCAATTCCTGTTTTAAAATGCCTTAGCTCTGGCTTCACTAAAAGCCTTTGCTTTAAAAGTATATATTAATTGGGGCCTGTCTCCTTTGGTTTCTCCCAAAGCAAGTAACAGGATATTAATAGAAAGAAATGAAATCACTTAAAGACCTACAAAAGGACGTTTGTGTTGGTGATCATTAGAAAAGACAAATGTTCCCAGCCTCACAGAATGCTGTTGTAGAGAACAGCTCTGAACAGCAGTTCTTATGAATGTAATTGCAATAATTGTGTGATAGCTGTGATAATTGTTCTTACAGAGTAAAAGAAAAAAAATTTTGTATCATGAGCATTATTCAGCCTCAGACATGCGAAAAGGAGCCAAAAATCTATTTCTGCAAACTTCAGAACATTGGAGGTTACAGGATTTCATAATAAGATGAGTTAATTGATTTTGTGAAACTGGTTAATGTTTTATAATATAAGAAGACACATTAGGTAATATCTTTCTACTCAGTATCAAATACATTAAAGTAAATCTTTGTAATCCTTTTGCATTTTGCTGGAGTGAAAAGCTTCAGTGAGACTTTGAAAGGCCAAAATATTGATTCCTTCTTAGCGGTCAGGATCTTATACTCCTGTAATGGATTTATAGCTGTTGGTATGGAGGATTTGTATTCAGGGTCTAAGCAAAAAAGTGTTAGCTGAGTAATGGATTTAGATTAGCATGTTCTCCAGGGATGATTCACATTTCAAAGGATCGGTTCAGCTTGGACAAACTAAGGAGTATGGAAAGACTGCATTGTTTTGGATGTGTTTTGAGACTTCTGTAGTCATGAAATTTGGACTAGCATGCAAGCAATTGCTATTTTGTATGCTTTCATTTTGGCATTGGTATTTCTAGGCCAAGCCACTTGCTATTGTTGATAATTGTGCTGTAGCAGCAGCAGAAGAAAGGCTGTTGGTTGTCTCACAGCAGCATAGAAGATGATTTCTGCCTCACAGAGCATTCAGTGTTGGTTTGCACACATGTAGGGCAAGGAAGTGGTAGGATGGTGCAGGCTGATGACTAGTAAAGAGCACCAAAGTGCCTTTACTTGTTTTTTTCAGTTAAAGTGCAGAAACATGATTGGGACTGGGTCAAGGATTTTAACTTCTGGCTTCAATGAGGAAAGGAAAGATAGGGAAGTAGATATAAGGGACAGCATTTGTGAGCATTGTTGAAGGTATAGTTTACCAAGAGGTTTTTAAATGGGTGCGGTACAACCCAAAAGCCCTATGAAATGAAATTAACTACTTGAGTTTTCATGAATAGAAAGTTTGATTCTAAATGTGAGTGAAAGGATATCAAAAACCAACCAACCAAACAAACAAAAACAAACAAGCAACAACTACTTCTTCTTTTAGTCTGGAGAAGAGGAGGCTCAGGGGAGACCTTATTGCTCTCTACAACTACCTGAAAGGAAGGTGTGGGGAGTTGGGGGTCAGCCTCTTCTCACAGGTAACTAGTGATAGGACTAGATGGAATGGCCTCAAGTTGCAACAGGGGAGATTTATTTTGGAAATTAGGAGACATTTCTTCCCAGAAAGAGCAGTCAGGCATTGGAACAGGTTGCCAAGGGAAGTGGTGGCGTCGCCATCCCTGGGGGTTGTTTAAGGAAAGGTTGGACGTGGTGCTTAGGGACCTGGTTTAGTGGGTGACATTGGTAGTAAGGGATGGTCAGACCAGGTGGTCTTGGAGGTTTTTTCCAACCTTAATGATTAATGATTCTATAACAACAACAACAAAAAGAGACTTTTCCATTTGATTTGCCCATTCCTATTTTTCATTGAAGTGAATTAATTTTAAATGTCTTTTTTCAATAAATGCCTCTTTTTTATAATAGATATCAAATAAATGTTATTAAGTTAGTAAGTACTACAGAATAGCAACAGGCATTAACTACTGTATTAAAAAGCTAATTGAAGAAAGTCGGCAAAAGCAGATGCTAAAGCAGTAACTACTTATGCTAAGGTCTAGTTACAAGGATAATTCTGTCTCTACTGCTATAACCTGTTGGGTTACAAAGATTGTAAGGGAGGGAATACAGTTCATGGATGGGATCCCACAGAACTGATTATTGCAGAAAATCAGAATATCTTATTGTCTCTCCTGATCGCAAGAGTTTTTCTTAGACTCCTACTGTAGGAAAAGGTAATTACTTTTAATTGATTAATTGTCTCCTTACTCCTTCTACTGATCAATCAATAAATCAATCTTGCTGATGAATAGGAATTGTTAAACTGTTTTTCTTAAGTGCTGTTCCTTTAATTAGGAGCACAGTTATTCAGAGTTGTTGCTGTGATTAGAGTGCACAGCTACAGCAGGTACAAGTAGAGCAGGGAACAGAAGGACTTCTAGGACTAAAATGATAGAAAATTAATTTTGGTGGTGACTAGCAGATCCTTGTTCTCTCCTTGATTAGGCCACAGAAGTCTGTGAGAATGCTGATTATGACCCATAGACAGCATTACTTTTTTTAAAAAAGGATGCATTATAATTCATTTACGTTCCTTAAGACAAGATGTACTGTTTAAATAGTAAAAGCCTAGCCACAGAAAAAGAACATTCTGAAAAGTAGTAGTGGAGGTGCACTCTATGCCTATAAAGAGAGTATCAGTCACCTTTAATGATCCTAATTTTATGTTTAATTGATAAATAAAGATCTATATGAACAGCAATCCCCAAGTCTTCACAGGAGCATGGGTAATATTTAGAAAGGAAATAACTCTTTTTGTTTGTTTGCCTACTTTTTTTTTTTCTATCAATAAGCTTCGTAAAATTTGAGTTTGGGATAAGGCTCTTTTCTACCTCTCTGGGAGAACAGGGTCTGCTTGCAGTTGTTGAGGGTCTCCTCCTATGTGTATCTCTAGGCCCACTAGGAAGGCAGGCCTTCCTGGGGAGCAGACTAACCCATATGATGGGACTGCCAGTTCCCCTTTGAAATTTGTTGTCCTTTCCTAAGGAGCCCTGACTAACTGATGGATAGAAACATTCCAACAGTTTCCACCTCTGCCTTTGTGGCCATGAGTGCCTCTGCTGCACTGCCACAGGTAGCAGCCTGCACCTACCTACTGGCTCCTGCACCTGGGATGGAAACCATACCCACAGCAAAACCTAAAACAGCTTCCCTCCATTCAAGAGCCTGGGAGGATGCAGAGGTGGCTGGTGGATGCCTTTACTTGAGGCCCTGCTCTCACCCCAGATCAGCAGTTTGAAGCTGGATGTTTATCTGATGTTTTGTCAAATGTGGGAGCTCATATCGTCCTGCTCTCCTGATGCGGCAAGAATTCTAAAAATCTATTCAGAGAGCTGAATGCAGTTTGGTTCTTTCAGCAGAGTGCTGCTGTATCCTGGGGATATCGGAAAACTTGGATGCAAAGGATTGGGGGGCTTGGGGCAGAAAATGAGTGTGTGTTGGGAGGAATCCCCTGCTCTGGCATTATCTTAGAGGATATTTTAGAAAGATGCTGAAAACTCATCCAAGTATAGTGACAGCAAGATTTTAAACTGCCAGCCCTTACAAGGTAGTAACAATGCTGTGTCAGTTCTTCAGGAAACACATAAATTAAGAGAAATGAATTATTCCCCTTTACAGCAGAAGACAGTTTAAATAGATTAGATTCTGGCATAGCACTCCAGTTTATCAGGCATTTAGTATTTAGGATGTACAATACAGCCGTATGCGACTTGCCAACTATCTGGGCTTCCCCCACTGTTTCTGGTTTGGCAACAATGTGGTTTTTCACCCTGTTGCAATACTGACTGCCAAGGAGACATGGCCAGCTTTCTGCTTCCTGTCTTCCTCTTTGTCCTGGCTTGGCCTTCTCTGGAGCTGCCAAGTCACAGATGCCAAAAGCTTATACAGAAAGGTCAAGCAGCTAAGGCTTGAAATCACCTATGCCAACATTTGTGTTTTCTTTCTATTCTTCTGTATTCAGCTAAATGAAAAGTACACAGAATGTAGCTGTAACAGGAATACAGAGAAAAGTTTTGACAATAGAAGTGTATACATTACAATTTTGCAAACCGCTCACAGAGCCAGTGAACAGCGAGTATTTTAAGAGGAATTCTGAGTAAAGCTCGGTGGAATGTGGAGTGCTAAAGATATAGAATAATCTCTCTGTTTTTGTGGATTTATCCTTCTGCGCCCCCCCCCACCCCCACCCCTTCAGTTTCACTTACCCGTGCAGTTACATTGTATTTGGGAGTTAAGTTCCTTTAGAACTTTTCACTATCTTTGTAGCTGGATCTCCTGCTGCATTAATTTCTGTGACCCTGTATCTACAAATAGGAAAAAACCAAAACAAACCCAAAACAGCTTAAGGTAATATTTATAACTGGGAAGCTCTAATAATGAGTATATACATGCTCAGAACCTAAAGTTCACCCAGATGAATCTGAAATTTCCTGAACTGTTTTCTACATTTCTTTTCCACAGACCAAATCTTGTCTCTTGATTTTGGTTCAACTTTCTGCCACCTTGTAGAAAAATGTCTACTACTTCTATTTCTGTGATATTTCTTACTGTGACTATGACATTCACTTAATGTTTTAATTTCCTGGTTTCCAACTAAGTACTAAAGCTGATAATAGTAGCCATAAATGCAGGATTATTGTTGGCCGTGAGTTAGAAAGTTGCATGATTATAGGGGGAGTGTTTTGCTCAGGTGATTCATCAAAGCCTGGTTTGCAAAGCACAGCTTCATATTTCAGTCAATCTTCAAACAAAGCTATTCTCTTTATTCATCATCTGCTTGGCCTCTCCCCTACCTTGCACACCTTTAAAGAGAAAGTATTTCTTTAAAGTAACAGCAACAGGCAACAGAAAGAGGAGAAGGGTTATTTCAGCAAGACTCCTTTGTAATAAGTGCTGTTTGACTGTCTGTTTCTTAGCTGAGCAATGAATCTGTACAGTTCTTAGTGGTTTTAGTTTGTTTAACCAGAAGCATTTTCACGGACACAGAGAAAGCTGAAACGTTGAGGAATATTTTCAAGCATAGCAGGATAAAGTTTTAGAGAGATTGTAGAGAGATGCTAGGGAAAAGACTTTTTTATTTTTTTTATTTTTTTTATTCATACAGGTGGCTGAGAGTTGTCTTTCAGTAAAACTTTGACAATTTCATATGTAGTATTATACCTAAAGTTGATTATAGACCTCGACCCTGGGTAAAAGGACTTCCAAGGTTATTAACAGAACAACAGTATGCTTCCTAGAGTCAAACATTACTCATGGACAGCCACCTCTAATTCCACACACATAAAGCCACATATTTTGAATTCATTGCACACCAGGGAGTAATTCAGTCACGTATATGCCCTCTGCTCTTAATAATGCAACAGAAGAAAACTCTGGAAGCTCAGATGGGAGTTTCTACTATCACCTGTGTATTCAGAATGTGGATTGTCTGTCTCTGTACTTCCAGCTGTGCTTCACCAGTTTGTGATTTACCACTAATTACATGCAGCCCCTAAGCAGAAATCTTAGTAATGGTGAAGGAGCTGAGCTTTGTTTATTTGTTGGTGAATGTTTTGGATATTCTTCAGTGCCAGGGTGGGGATAGTTGTTTTCTTAGGCACCTGAAAATGAAACATGGCTGCAGAGCTTTCACAGAACTTCATTTTGTGCTGTATTTCAGGAAGTGTTCTTCTAGGAGTTTCTGATATCAACAAGATGATCCTGATGGATAAAATTGGTTAGTTGACCTTAAAATTGACTCATCTGCCCTTCAGAGTGAAGGACTGTGGCTATTCTTATTTGTATTTAAAGACTAAATTCACTTTTAAATATTTTCATTAGCAGGCCAGCAACTTTACTTTTTTTTTTTTTGTTGTTGTTGGCACAGACTGAAAGCAGGTAGCCATCCAATCCAAGGGTGTCCAGCCTGTACAGGTGGTTAAAATTAGTATTTAATCCCTGAAAGAAAGAGTTGTTCTTTCCTAAAAATCACAAGCTTCATTTTTACAGATTTCAAGATAGTAAGGAATTTGTTGTTTGTGCTAGGAATGTAACTTGGCTTTCTAATGATTTAAACCATTCCAGTGTTGGTTATGAGTCTACAAATGATGTTGATTGAATGTATTTTAGCAGTCTGCAAGAGCACTTGAATGAAATAATGAAATATAGGAACAAGTATATTTTTAATACACAGTTGAGACATGTCAATTTACTGTGGTTCTCCCCTACCAATCTCATGGAAAGATACAATCCAAAGAATCTGCCTCAAAACCATACCTCTTGTTATGCCCCATAATCACTGCACTTGTTTTTAATGTCTCATTGCTTAATAAATTATATTTCCTAACATATGATTTTTATTATATATGTTTAGCCTATTCTTTTTGTTTTTTAATTGCAGCAACATACTGTGTTTTTTTTTTCCCCATCTGTTGATTATTAAAAAGGACTTTTCTTTAGGAAGGCAGCTACTTTCCTTTTGTTGTTGCTGTTGCTCATGTGTACCTTTGCTCAAAGTTCATCATGTGATTGCCTCTAATCTGCATGAGCTTCATGATTTAACTTGAGTTAGGCTGTGGCATGTAGTTTGAAATGGTATAGGTGACAGTTGTGCAGATCCCCAAACTTTCTGTGACTCTGCCAACTTGTATATGGAAAACAGAATGGCCATTCTGCAAGCTTGACCATCTTCCTAGATTCATGTTTTCTGGGCTGCCTCCTCTATACATACACATGCTGTCTAACAAACAGTGGGGACCTGTAGACTAAACTCTGTATAAAGCTTTAGTTTTATTCTTATTGTCATGGCAATATGTCTTCTTGTGCTGTTTCCATCTCCTGAATTCTTACATCATGCTGTTATCAATAGCTATGCATATGGAAGTGATTTGATTGTTCATTTGATTAACATAGAAGAAAGGAGCCATACAGTAACGTTAGTGTTTCCTGGGGGGACACAGGGTTTAAACTTAGCAGACAAACTGGCTTGATATGGAGCGTGTTTTAACTTTGTTACATGAACTTAATTTTGAACAATTGTTTATGTAGGAAGGCTAATGCCAGACTCACTTTTGAAAACCTCGCCAGAAAATCAGTTGGCATCGTCTTGCTTTCCGGTGGTTGCTTTGCTGCTGGTGGAGCACTCTGCTGCCAGCCCTGACTTTGCCTCGTCCTGCTGCGAGCAGGTCACACACCCTTGCCAGCAGGGTCCCACACTCATCTCCTGCATGCAGAAGTGGGCTGGTGCCAGTGGAACAGAAAGGCATAGTGCAAAAGTGACTATTTCAATAAAGTATTTCACACTGAGTAGTTAGATTAGAACAACCTGGGGTGTCATGGTGAGCACTGGGACTGTGGGTCTGGAACAAGTGGGTCTGTCACCAGAGCCAGACGTCCTTGGCTGCTGCTGCTCAGGATGCAGGAAACAGCCAGATTCTGTTCAGGCTCCCCTGCACAGACTGAGAGTTAGGATGCACAGTAGAGTAGGAAGGGGTTGAAAGGTGTTCTCTGCTCTTCAGCAGGGAGCTCAGCCGTGCTGCAGCTTGAGCTGCACCATTGGTACAGGCAGAGTCTGGGAGGGAAAGCAGAAAATATGTATGTTGTTATAGGACAGCTTTCTGTTGGAGAGGGTTTTGAAAAGCTTGAGGCAGGCTGGTGAGCAGGCTCTTAACTTTGCTGCATCCTGGGATGAGGGCTGCTTGTTTTGATTTTGTTTTTCCTGATTTGTTTTCTGCAAGAGTGAGGTGTGAGTAGTGGGGCTTCTGGAAGGCTTGCCTGTCAGTCACACCCACTGGGTGGAGAAACACAGCCCTAGGCCAAGGTGAATTTCATGAGAGAGTTGGATTTTCTCATGTTCTTGCTGTTACTGTTATCATACTGTTGTCCTGAAAAGACTCTATTGTTGTTCATGTTTCGCTTTAAGTAGACCTTAAAGGGATACTGTTTGTTATTCAGATGTACAGCATCTCCTGGAAAACTGCTTGAAAATATAAAAACATTTTTGGGGCTTAGGACATTTGCTTGCAGTAACTGGTCAAAAAAATAAAGATTATTGTCTAACTAGCCGATTCGTCTAATTTGCATTTCAGTGAAAATTTTAGAAATTGTGTGGAAAGCTGAACTACTGAAAGATACACTTCTCTGAATAAAGTCTAGTCTTGAGGTTGCACATTTTTCCAAATCCCCAGTGAGTTGCTCATACAGCACAGACAGATTGACTTTACCCTGTTCTGCTCAGCAGCAACTGCAATGGAAGGTGCCTGGGTTTGAAAGGGAGTTGCAAAGACATTTTTTTAGAAGATCACAGGTCGTGTGTGTCTATGTATGAGTGCAGGGGAGGGACAGCCAGAAGGGAGAAAGGTAAAGTGAAATCTGAAAAGTTGACAGTTTTCCATTAGTGTTGTCAACTGCTAGAAGTTAATCATAAAAGGGTCTGCTGAAATTACAGTGCATACACCCCAACTCTTGTGTAATGCACTGTGTCTCATCTAACTCCTTCAGGTCAAGTGAGTTTAACGCATTTGTCCAGGAAAAATACAGAGCAGAGCTGTCAACTTTTGTTGAGTATTAGCTATTCTTGTGCAAAAAGCTGAGTGCTTAAATACACACAAGAAGATGTTGAACCTGCTATGTGGGTGCATGAGGGGGAAGAATGTTCCCAGAAAAAGGTTAGTGTAAGTGTAAGGTTACTATTTTTTTTTTGCTATAAAGTCTCTAAAAATCTGCAATGTTTCTGCAAAGAATGCTGTTGTGAAAGTGATGTTGTTAATGTTTGTTCCTGTTCTTTCAGTAATGCACAAGAGACTTGACATGTTCATTGTATTAGACTTTCCCCTCTACAAAGTCCCAGACATTCTGGTTTATACATACGATAACCCTGATGGTATACACATTTGTATTTTCAGCATCTGTGCACAAACACACACACATATATAAATATATGTGAATGTACAAACATTAAAATGGACAGGACTGTTTGGATTAATTGTTATCTTACACCTTTTGCCAGTAGAAAGAGATTTTTTTTTTAAAGTAAAAAATAAGGCCCCTAATGAGAATGTAATTCCTGCAGTTATAGTAGATGTGTTGAATGTCTAAGGTTACTCATTCTGGCTCCATGTCTTGGAGCTGTTGAGAGGTGCAGACCTATTTGCTGTCTGCCACAAACTGAAACTTGAGTTTCTGTTGTATTTTCAGTAAACTTGTGCAAGGTTTTTAAACTCCTAAGACTTTCTGTATAACTGCAGACCAAATCAAACTTGATAGATTTCTCAAGGTCCTGCTGTGGTGGAACAGAGGTAAGAAAATAAGCCTTAGAAACTCTGGGTGGTTAAATAACATTCAAGGGACTGGCAACTTACCAGGTACGGTAAGAATTTTGAGTAAGCATTATTAGTATTATTACTTTTATTTTGTCTTAGTTAACACGCAATTTTCATTCACGCAAAACATAACAAAACAAAACAAACAAAAAAAAACAGCAAAAAAGCACAGAGCTATAAAAATAAAAGCCTTGGAATTTGAAACCATACATCTGTGTGTTTTTTTTTTTTTTTTTTTTTCTCAGATAAAAAGTAGTATCCTTTTTCCAAGTGTATAATACCCTTAGGTATTACAAGAAAGCATGCTAGCTTTAGTAAATAAATTGGGATAGAAAGAGCAAAAGCAGCCTCTGCTGTATACTGAACCAGCAAGCATACTTTTAAATCGTCGTTCTAGAAATGCAGTTTGTATTGAACCTATTTCAGGAAATTTCACCCATGTAGATGATGCTAATTAATTAGAAATTAATATAAGTGGGGGGTTATGCTGATATGTTACATATAGTTAAAATTATAGAATTACAAAACAGATGCTCTCGTATTAGCCACAAAATGATAGAATTATGCTGGAAAGACAAAAATGAACACAATCAGATAGTGTTTAACTTTTTTTATAGCCTTTGACTAATATGACTGAAGTGGCAATACTTTTGCTAATAGGGAGATACAGAGTCTGTGGGGAAAACAAACAAACAAACTCTTTAAAATTATTTTGTTGAAAGATGAGGTTTAAACCAGCATTTTTTTTTTTGTTACATGCTTTGAAAGAAAGTTTGCCTTTTTATTGCAGAACATTCCTCCCAAACCCAAAACTGAGTCAGTCATGCCCAGTTCTACATTTTAAGTTCTTTTGTGACACAGCATGTAATTAGGCACTTCAAATTTTCATTTACTGCAAAGTTCAAAAGAGATAAAATGCAATGATTATTTTTTTTTTAAATCGTTGTTTAAATGCTCTACACATTATCTCTTCTCATTATTTAGTTATCACCAAGTCACATATGCTGGAAACTAAACGTGGTGGATGTGAGTGCACATGCAATTCCAATTAAGTTTATGAATCACTAGTGTGAAAATTTAGGGTGATTTTCTCAGCTTGTTCTTGTACATTATCTACTCAGTGCCCGCTGATAGATTTACTCTTTATTTTGTCAGTTTTTTTTAATAGTACGTGTGTGGGAATATGGACAGTGCATATTTTGACTATGAATTTTTAGATTATGGCAGATGGAATTAAATCCACTTTGTAAAGAAGGCAGTAACATAATGTACAAATTATATGTATATACTGTGATTTGAGAGTTAACTATCTTAAACTTGATCTTTGATCAAGAATGTGTTATATAAAGACACACAAAACTATATGGTTTGGTATCCGTCTTCTTATGTATCACCTATATTAAATGTAAGTTAATATCCTAATGATTATCAACTGCATACGGCATCAGCTGGTGATCTGAAGATAAGAAATACTCAGCAGTGAGTAGATGGCTTTTGGAAATTATCTCTACCACCACTGCCAATTCACCCCTCCCCCCAACAACAATAAAGAAATAATAAACTGGGGAAAAAAGCAAACAAATAAACAACCCCCCCAAAAACAAACAAACAAACAAAAACAAAACAGAACAAAATAACAATAGTAAACCAGCACTCTGTTGGGGTCTTCTGTTAGTGCATTCCACGTTTTGTTATTTTAAACGTTGTGTTTTATCACCAGTCCTAACCTTACTGAAATTAACTGAAATGAAAACATGACACATAGTCGTTATAGGGCTATGCATCATAGATCACAATTAGAAAATTCTTTAGTAGATATAGTATTTAGAAACAGTACAGTGAAGTGCAAGTTGTCCAAATCATTAAGTCTTTTCCCTTCTTTTTCAGAGAAGACATTAATTTTGTTTTGGCTACTAAACTCATTTATACAGACTGGCAGAGGTATTACCTCATGCTGTTCTTTGCTGGCTTGAAGAAATACTAAACACCAAAGTACTCTAATTTTGGGGTTTCCATGATATAATTTAATTTATTTTAATCCTGTATATTGCCCCAGTTGGTGTATAGTATGGTGGCGTATTTACAGTTTTAGATCTGTGTCAGTAGAACAATAAAGAGGCCTCATGAGCCTCCGCTAATGTTTGTAGACTACTTTATGGATTCTTCATTAGCTTAGACTTTTGAAGTATTATACAAATGTAACATTTGTGAAGGCTGAAGAATCCAGTTTCCAATACTATGTATTTTAGTGGAAAATGCAATGCAGTGAGAACTAAAATTGCAGTCCTATCATACAGTATTTCTTGAACAGCGCTTTCTTTTGTGTTTTTAAACTGTAAGTAATTTACCATGAAGCATTTCATCCAAAGCTTGCTGGAACAACTTTCCATTGATTTTAATAACCTTTGGCTGAGACCCACAGTGAACCAAACTGATTTTTTTTCATAGTCATGTCATCATTATCCTGTGTCTAAAAATATTGCCTTATGTAGTGGAAAACATTTTATCTCCCTGAACACTTTTTGCTTTACTGCCCAATAAATACAATAGAAAATGAAATCCTGGCTGTGTGGGAGTCAGTGGTAAAATCCATGCTGACTTCCATGAAACCAGGATTCATGCAGAAGTTTTTAACTGCATTGCATGAAAACAAGGGTCAAACTTTGTCCTTCAAAACATAATGTAACATAATAAAGTGGACAGTTTATTCATTGGCTGAATGTATATGCAAGCAAATTTATATTATTTTCATACAAATAAGAATTTTTCCATGAATATGGTTTATCTTAGCATTTTTTCTTCTCTAAACATCCAAATAAGACTTACATTGTGTTCTACCTTCTGCTTTTCATTTTCTGAAGAATATGTAATAAAAGCCCTTTGTGATACATACCTTAATGTAAAAGGTTTCATGGTTTCCAAGAACAACTTCTGAATGTTTCCGACTATATCTAGTATCCATAGTATCTTCCAGATGGATAAAATTACGCATTCATATCTCATCTTTTCCTACTGAATCCAGAAAGTTTTGGAAAGAAGCTTCATTCTTTCACATTCATCCACATGTGGCAAGATACCTGTGTAAATCTCTCCTTAACGTACATGTCAAAAAGGAGCTCAGCTAATATTATGTAGTATGGGAAACATTTGTTTCAGGCCATGACAAAATATAAACCTGTTAAAACTTAAAAACCTTTATGTATATATATACACACACACACACATATAATATATATATATTATATATGCACAACTTATAACACAGCTGGGGAAAGTTGTTCAGTTTCTAAAAAGAGTGACATATGGTCTTTATAAATTGTAAAAGAAATATTTTGAATAAATAAGTGTTGTGATTTATTTTACATAAACAAGGGAATTTAAATTAAAAAGATAAATCTGTGCATGGGACAAAAAGCTGAAAAGCTGAGTATGCTTATTGCTATTTTGGTTCTAAAAAGTGCTTCTAGGTCCTTGAATTTCTTTCAACTATATGAAAACTGGATTTACTCCCAGAGCTCCACTTCTTAACTAGGGCAGTTTAAGAACTAAACAAGGGCTGAGTCAGTTAATTAATTTAAATGAGATTACAAATCAGAAACACATTACGTAATGTTGATTTAATTACCATTTTTTATTAACCTAATTAAAACACTCTGAAGAAAAGTTAACAGTCTTGACAATGGCTGGTTGGGTGACTTGGCAGCAGCAGATCTGAGCTGCTGATAAAGGAGGAGGTGAAGCTGGAAGCCCGTCATGACCTGTGCTGCTCTGATGCCCTGAAGCATCAAGAGCTGCCTCTTTGCTTTGCTGCCAGCCCATGTCACTGGGTAGGACCGAGTTGACACTGTCCCAGCTGCAGAGCCTCCACCACAGTGTCCTCACACTGCCAGCACTCACACATCCCACGAGGACAGGTTTTCTGCTGAAACACACAGGTTATCTCCTGTCATGTCAGCTATAGATGAATTTGTCTGTTCTGGGAACCTGCGGGGGAGTGTGGAATGGGATGGTTGATGACTGAGTTCTTCTTGATGTGTCCCTACTCCAAAGTAAACAGGCTCAAACTGAAATTAAAACTGAACCCAGTTTCTGTCTCCCAAGCCTGCTATCTCACACAATGTATCTCCTGACCTAAGCCAGGAAGGTTTTTGTGATAAGACAGGCCTACTTGGGCTAAAATCTTGGTACATGCCTGAGCAAACAGGCAACAGAGATAGGTATCTTAGCTTTTGGGGGGCCAGTAGTCAGTTCTGTTTTTTACTGCCTTTTTAAGGTATGTTTGTGTTAGGAGGCAGCTCTGTTTCAAGGTGAACAAGATAGGTCACTGTTAACTCCTGCCACCACTCTGGTCAGTCATTGGTCCTTCCCATGCCTCCTAGGTGCAAACTAATGAAGGGAGCAAAAAGGAGTGGTGATTACTTGCCAAAATGGAGTTTTCACTGAGGAACAGAGGATTTCTTGAGATTTGAATATACCTCATATCAATAGCAATCTGGGCCTTTATTGCTGTAACAGCTTAAGGGCCTTTGCACACAGATTTCTTGGTACTCAAATTTGCAGAAGTGAGATTTGTAAGCAGAACAAAACTAGTGATATTTCCTCAGAAAACTGGAAGATGTCATGGGGCTGCTGTAAGTCCAATGATGAGCAGCTTTCCTTTGGATGGCCAATGGGGTTTGTCTGTACAGTGTCACCTGGGGAATCTGTGCCACTGCCAGGAGACTTGCATGTGAATGTGTAACTTCAGTTCTATACAGTTCCCATTTAGCACCAGCTGTATGAATACCAAACACATAAGAAACTTTTGGGCTAGAACTAGGAACACTTAGTCCAATAGTATTGTGTGACATAGAAGTCCTTGTGAAAGGAGAATTGCTTGTAGAGTTAGGCTATCTCAATGTGATTTTTGAAAGCAAATCAGTACTTCACAGGTGTGGAGAGTTTCACTTTGAGTGTCATGAAAGAGAACATATATTGCTAATGAAATACATGATATTGGGAAAAGATGAGAGGCCTCATCCTGCAAACATGTCTTTCCCATGTGGAACAACTACTTTTTTTTGAGGTGCTGCTGCTACCTATTCTTGTGAACTGTGGCTCATACCATAAATCTTCAGGGATAACCAGTAAAGAAAGAGGTGGGAGTGAATGTTTTATCACAAGTAATTTGTTAGTTAGTTTTCAGTGGAAGCAATTCTATTAAATATAGTGATCCATGAAAATGTGAGAAATAAATCCCTTCTCAAGTTAATATACTTTCAAAAGCATAGGTGACACTGGCAGCAGTTCCATTGTCATGCTTATAGCATCATTTCAGCAGACAATACAATAAACACTATTAACTTATTTATATCATAAACGAACCATTGTATCAGTAGAGAAGGTGTGAATAATACGTATGAAATTACAATACATATTACTTATGAATTACAATAATTTAGGGTCATCAGGTATAGAAATTGTATACCATTAAAGGCAATCATTTAAGTCTACAGATGAAAGAATTCACATTCATTTCCTTTAACTATTTTTGCTCAATGCATTGTTTTCTTTGGAGTGGGGAAATATATTTTGCTTTTTGGTTGAGATGAAATCTTTCCTACCAGTGTTCTGAAAGACTTTGAAAGATGAAGAGTTGATTCAGAAAGCCTTTATCCCCTCAAGGACTGCCTGGCTGTGGAGCTGGGGCCCAGGCAGGGTGGGCATCTGTGGCATGGGGGTTTCACGTTCCCACTGGGTGAAGCCCTGACCAGCCTGGTCTAAGCCCAGGATGAGCCTGCTCTGTGCCGGGGCTGGGCTGGAGACCTCCTCAGGTCCAGTGTCTTGTGATCCCGTGATTGTCCAGGCTGTGACCACTTGCCTTGAGTTTGCCACATCAGGTGGCTCTGTAATGCTGAAAGATGACAGTCTGAGAAGGCAGTTTTGATTCTGGTTCACAGTTAGTAACTCTGTCAGTTATAAATCAGATGCGTTATAGGTATGTTTTGAACAGCACTGAAGCAACACCTTCATGGTATCAGATCTTTCTGGTCCTTCATCCCTTCCTCCCCATACCCATTTCATGGACTATCATAGAGCAAGGTTGTATTTACACTATTGTGAATGATGAGGTTAGTGTCTGTCAGCTGGAATGAACTTGGTGTACATGCAAATGAAAAGTGAATTGTGTTGATTGAAACTACAGAAGTTTATTTGATTAGTATGAGGCCATAAGATGATCAGTTTATAAGGCATGGCTCAAGAAAATATTTGTAATTTTTCTTGATTATGCCTCTATTTCTTTTCAAGGACTTTAATATTTCGCTAAAGCAGAGAGTCTTAAAAGCAAAATCTGTTGTACAGTATGGGGCATAAGGGAAGTATAGAATAGCTTACTCTTTAAGGACAGCATCTTCTCTTAAACCAAATATTAGACTACTGAGGTGACAAATACTGAAAATACCTCAGGAAACTGGTGAATAACAGTGTGAATTTCACGTCTTTTCTGGGGTGATGTTCTTTCTGCTGCTTCTTTTTGAAGAATACTGTCATTGAGGTGCAAAGTGAGAAAGCATCACCTCACTGAATGGAAAATCATCAGCTTTTTTTGTTTCTGTCTTATGGAGCTGAGAAAGAAGCATCCTGGTCTCACCTTTATCCCAGTGTAGGGTACTTTTTTTTTTTTTTTTTTGTCTGAAAGGAAAAAGTAAATTGAGATAAAGCATTTAAATGTCCTTGTGGTACCCATGCTGAGTCACAACAGATTACATTCAGTATATCAGTGTTAGGGTTATATAAATAGTTGCCGGGTAAGAGCAAAACCTGGGTTGAACCAGTGTCATACCAACTATTAATCCACAGGGCAATAACTGATCAAGGTATCAACTACTGACTCTTGGAACACTTAGTGCCAGCAAGAGAACAGCAGTAGATATACTGTAGTTGTGAGGTGCATATGAAATCTGTTCTTTGGAAATGCACAACATATCTGTAGGTGAGCTTTTGTTCTGTAGCAAATAATTTTGAGACCAGTGTGGAAGATTTTTTCCATGAAAAACACATTTACAGTAAAATTTGAGAAAGACATTTCTCAAATGTCTCAAGAGAAGGAAATTTTGAAACATTTGAAGAAAAGGAGAGAGAAAGAAGAAAAAAAAAGAAAGAAAAAAAGAAAGAAAGATAAAAGAGAGGAAGAAAGAGAGAAAGAGAGATGGAAAAGAAAGGAGAGAAAGAGAGAAAGAGAGAGAAAGAGAAGGAGAGAAGGAGAAAAGGAGAGAAGGAAAGAGAGACAGAGAGAAAGAAAGAAGAAAGAGAGAGAGAGAGAGAAAGAAGGAAAGAGAAAGAACAAAAGAAAGAAAGAAAGAAAGAAAAAGAAAGAAAGAAAAGAAATAATGAATGAAAGAAAGAAGGAAAAAAGAAAAAAAAGAGGGTAAGAAAGAGACAAATAAAGAAGGAAAGAAGGTAAGAAAGAAAGATAAGAAATAAACTAAGGGAACTTATAGTTGGGAGCAACCTAAATAAAATGTTGCAAATTTTAGTTTTATCACATTTACATAATGAGTTTTAATTTGCTATTGGTTGTATAGATTTGCTTATAACTAGCTTAGGAAATCTTTGTGCACAGAATATTTTTGGTAGGAAAATTGAATGAAAAGCCACCTAGACAATGAGTCTGGTTTATGTTTTTCTCTATTGCACTGGGAGAAAAGCATGCAATTTTTAAACCTAGGGCTCGTACTGTTAAAGCAATTAATGACCTTGTGCATAGGAAGACAAAGAAAGATATAAAGTGTCTTAGCATGTCTTTTGCTTCCTTGCATTCTGTGGCTTTTCTACAATGCATCTTGCTACTTTCTTTAGAAGAACAGTTCTCCAATCTCTCTTCATTCAGTGTTCTGCTTATAAATTAAGTTATTCGTATAATTTATTCATGTAATGATCATGGTTCTCTTGTTCTTTGTAAAGCTATTTGTATCCAATCAAATAAAAAAAAGAGTGCTTTATAGTTACTGACATTGGTAAGAGAATTGGATCATCACAGACCACCTTGGGTCTCTCTTTCATCCTGAAAATTAGATGCTTCCCTGAGCTTTCAGTGAACATAGGTTGATTCTCGTATTCAGCACACAAAAATTCATTGCTTTCTCCAGATCATTGAGATCCCAGTGGCAAACATGTTAGCAGCATCTACTGCTCAAACCACTTTGGGAAAATCAAACTGTAAAAATTATGATTGATCAGAACTTAACATAAAACACAGCTAAGTCTGACTGGCAAATTATAATAATTAGCTAACTGCTTTTCCCTGTAACTGGAAAATTCCTTGCTAAGTTTATCTTATTATGATATAAAAAGGAAAATTTTAAATGACATCAGTATTTAACACTTGGTTTGTTGATCCAGAAAGCAGCCATATTGACAATGAGAAAATAGGACTGAAGGAAAGTTGCTCTGCAAGAGCTAAAAAATATTCTTCATTTTGTTCAGCTTTTCAGTGAATTTTAGCAGGAGAAAACTTTGAAGGTTATTTTCAAGTAGGCCTCATTAATCTAGTTTCAAATTTCTGTACACCCCAAGCTATGTTGTCCAAGTTTTATTGGGTGCACCTGCTTTCAGACTGACACTTCATTTAGCCACACATCTGCACTTGGACAATTACTGTGGACCATTGCTATGTAAAAGTAATCCTCTTTGATAATCCTAATTTAAATAATGATTTGTATGGTTTGCAGAAGCAGAACATGCCTCTTTGAAGAATATTAAAGTTCACCCTCTTGAGGGTAAAGCTTTTATTCCCATTGCAACACAAGAAAAGGGACATTCATTCATATAAAGGTCCACATGCAGAAAAACATCACATTTTTAACATTTCTTATAGTTGATCAAGATTTCAGATTAACCTGATACATTTTTAAAAGAGATGTGCTGCATCTTAATATGAAAAGTGTGCAATACATAGTGGGGACTTTCTTTTCTTCTTTCTCTTTTTCCTTCCTTCCTTCCTTCCTTCCTTCCTTCCTTCCTTCCTTCCTTCCTTCCTTCCTTCCTTCCTTCCTTCCTCTTTCCTTTCCTTTCCTTTCCTTTCCTTTCCTTTCCTTTCCTTTCCTTTCCTTTCCTTTCCTTTCCTTTCCTTTCCTTTCCTTTCCTTTCCTTTCCTTTCCTTTCCTTTCCTTTCCTTTCCTTTCCTTTCCTTTCCTTTCCTTTCCTTTCCTTTCCTTTCCTTTCCTTTCCTTTCCTTTCCTTTCCTTTCCTTTCCTTTCCTTTCCTTTCCTTTCCTTTCCTTTCCTTTCCTTTCCTTTCCTTTCCTTTCCTTTCCTTTCCTTTCCTTTCCTTTCCTTTCCTTTCCTTTCCTTTCCTCTTCCCTTCCCTTCCCTTCCCTTCCCTTCCCTTCCCTTCCCTTCCCTTCCCTTCCCTTCCCTTCCCTTCCCTTCCCTTCCCTTCCCTTCCCTTCCCTTCCCTTCCCTTCCCTTCCCTTCCCTTCCCTTCCCTTCCCTTCCCTTCCCTTCCCTTCCTTTTTTTTTTTTTTTTTTTCCCAGAAAATTTCTGGGATTTTAGAAGATATTACTAGCTCAGTAAACTAACTCAAGAATATAACCACAAAAGATGTGGTATATTGCATTTTCTGTTAATTGATGGAAAGTGTTTTTTGTTAGCTATGAAGAACTATGTGTATTCTGTTGGTTTATTCATGACAGTTATTTCTGCTATAATAATTCAAACTACTCTCTTAAATTCATCTGTATTGAAATACTTTTCATTACAGTCTATTTGGGATTTTACAGAAGCATTGATTTCTGCCTAGTATAAAAATGCAAATGTCATCCTAACAGCAAATAAACCAATTTGTTTAGGAACAATTGCAAGGAATTAGATCTAATACATTCAACTTAAAATTGAGAATTGAACATGAATGTACTTTATCTGTCCACTCCAGCAGGATAAGGATTAGGCATAGAAAAATTGAAAAAAAAATTGAAAATTAAAAAGAAAGAGTAACTTTGATGCTTTTTGTGACATCACACCACTTTTGCATATAGTTTCAGACTTTTCACAATATATGTAGCAATACACAGAAAAGCAAGTTAGGTAGCCATCTCAGTTTCAAGATTTTCCTTAAGGCCCTTTCAGTGATGGATACAATGTCCAGCACTCAGCAGATTTCTTAGGAATATTTGGGAAGTGACCCTGACCATCTACGGTGATAAGATTTTCAGGAGTCCTGGTGTTGTACAATGGGTGCAAGTGTACAAGTTCCCAAAATCTTGGCTGTACACAATCCAGTCAGGAGCCTGTCCTTTGTTCTTCCTACCCTGGGTTGAAGAAGATAGAGGAAGATAGAGGAAATTGGTGAAATTTGCTTTCCAGTGTGGATTTTACTGCCTGCAAGAATGATTTCATTCAATATTGCAAAATTTATTGTGTTTTTAGTAGCTTTGGAACTGGGTTTCACACATGCCTTGGTCTTCCAGTATCTTTGGGTATCTATCTGGTAGGTACACAAATGCTTGTCTTGTCTGATGAAGTTTTAGCTGAAGATAGTTCAGGTGACGAAGTTACAGGCTGTAGAGGTGCAATTTCTTTCAGAACTTCCCATCTTCAGAACTTGAACTGTGAAATGGACTTGTGTT